>NW_023045058.1:0-48684 GCF_011762505.2 Arvicanthis niloticus | reverse complement strand
GTGGTGGACAGTGGTAGGATATCCCTGTGATGAAAGAGGAGGTAGTCCTGAGGTGGTCAATGGGAAGACTCCCTGTGGTATTAGGTGGGTGGTACTTGCACTGTATGCACACTGATGAGGACATGCCTGTGGTTAAACTGTGGAGGACATCCGTGTGGTGGACTATGGGTAGGACCTCCCTGTGGAGGAATGGTTTGAGGCTTCCATGGGTGGTGGACAATGCGGTGGAAGCAATGTAGTCGACAGATGGAAAAGACATCCCTGTGGTGGACATGGGAAGGACATTTCCTTGTTTACAGTGGGAAGGACATCCATGTTGTGGACAGTGAGGAGGATCTCCCTGTGGTGGACAGTAGGAAGGATTTCCCTGTATTGGAACCTTGGTGAGGACAGCCTGTGTTGGCGCGTGTGGAAAACATCCCTGTGGTGGAAAGTGGGGAGGACATCCCTTTGGTTGACACTGGGAACTAAGTCCCTGTGTAGACATTGGAAGGATGTCTTTCTGGTGGACGTGGAAGGACCCCTGTGGTGGATAGTTGGAAGGACGTCCCTGCTGCAAATATTGGAGAGATTTCCTTAGCTGTACAATGGGGAGTACATCCCTGTGGTGGACAGAGGTCAGGATGTCTTGTGTGGTGGACAGTGAAGCTCGATGACGTTTCTCGGGCAAAGGAGAATGTCACTTGGTAACATTGGATGATGTCCCTGTCGTGGACTGTGAGGAGAACATCTCTGATGTAGACAGTGGTGAGAACATCCATGGTGTGCACAGGAAGGATGTTCCTGTGTTGCACAAGGTTGAAGCACATCCTGCTGTTGTGCACGGGAGGATGTCCTTGTTGTGCACAGTGGGAGGATGTCCCTTTGTGACGTGAGAAGGATATCCCTGTGGTGGAGGCTGGAAGGAACTCTCTGTGGTGGACAGTGTTAAGGATGTCCCTGTTGTGGACAGTGGAAAGGACTTCTCTTTAGTGGACTTTGGGGAATATGTTCGTTTGGTGGACAATGGGGAAACGTCCTTTGGTGGACAGTTTTGAGGAAGTTTCTCTGGTGCAAAAGAGAACATCCTTGGTGGACATTGGATATGATGTCCCTGCCTTGGAGTGTGCAGAGGACGTCTCTGGGGTAAACTGTTGTGAGTACATTACTGGTGTGCAAGGCAGACATTCCTGTGGTGCACAAGGGTGAGGCCATCACTGTTTGTGCACAGGAGGATGTCCCTGTGATGCACAGTGGGGAGATGTCCTTGTGGTAACAGTGGAGAAGATGTTCCTGTTTTGGACAGCTTGGAGGACCTCTCTAAGGTTGACAGTAGGAAGGAAATCCCTGTGATGGCTAGTGGGTAAGGACGTCCATATGGTGGACAGTGGGAGGACCTCCCTGTTTTGGACAGTGGGGAGGACTTTACTATTGTGGACATTTGGAAGGGCGTCACTGCAGTGGACAACTCAGAGGACCTCTCTTTTGTTGACAGTGAAAAAGACATATGAGGAGTGTGTTGTACAGCGCAGAAGACAGCCTTGTAGACTGTAGTAAGAACTTGTAGTAAGAACAAAGTTCCTTTGGTGCACAAGTGAATGTCCTCTTTGGTGGACAGTGAGAAGGGTGTCCTTGTAGTGGGAGTTTCAGAGGACTCTCTAGGGAGTGCAGTGGTAAGAACATCCTGTTGGTGCACAGGAGATGTCCCTGAGATGTACAGTGGGGAGGACATCACTGGTGGTGGACAGGCAGAAGAATGTTCCTGTTGTGGACAGTGGGGAGGACCTCCCTGTGGTGGATATGTGTAGATGTCCCTGTGTTTTACCCTTGTGTGGAGGTATTCATGTTGTGGACAGTGGTGAAGGATGTCCCTGTAGTGGACATTGGAGAGGACAACCATGTTGTAACAGTGGTAAGGATGTCCTTGTGGTACACAGGAGGGATGTCCCTGTGGTGGATAATGGGAAGGACGTCTCTATGGTGAAGCAGTTGAAAGGACGTTCCTGTATTTACAGTTGGGAGGAACTCCCTGTGGTGGACAGTGGAGAGAACGTTTCTGGGGGGGGAGGTGGTGGACAGTGTGTATACATGTTTGTTGTAACAGTGGGCGAGGACATCAATCTGTAGACGTGGAAAAGACACCTGTGGTAGACAGTAGAGAGGACTACCCTGGGTGGACAGTGGAAGGAGGTCCCTGTGGGGACATGGAAAGGACATATATGTTGTGGACATTGGAAGGATGTCCCCTGTTGTGGACAATGGGATAGACCTCCTTTGTGTGGACAGTGGGAAGGTGTGCTTCTGGTGGACAGTGGGGAGGACCTACTTGTGATGGACAGTGGGAAGGAGATCCTGTTATGATCTGAGGAGAGATATCACTGAAGAGGACAGTCTTAAGGATGTCGTCTTGGTGGTACAGCGGGAGGAATTTTCTAGTTTGAATAGTGGGAAGATATCACTGTTGTAGACAGTGGGGAGCAAATCCAAGTGGTGGACAGTGGGGAGTATTTCCCTGTGATGGACAGTGGGAAGGATATTACTGTGGTACACTGGAGAATATCCCTGTGGTGCATAGTGGAAGGATGTCCATATGGTGGAGAGTGTGGAGACATATCTGTTGTGGACAGCGGTTAGGACATCCCTGTTGTGCACAGGGGATGTCCCTGTGTTGCACAGTGGGGAGGATGTCCCTGTTGTTTTCAGTGGAAGGATTTGCTGTGTTTGATAGTTGGGAGGACATCCGTGTTGAGGACAGTTAGGAGGATGTCCCTGTGTTGGAGAGTAGAGAGGATTTCACTGTAGTAGACAGTGTGGATGATGGCCTTGTGGACAGTAAGAACAACGCTAGTAAGGTGAGTGCAGAAGACATCTCTGGGGAGACAATGATAAAAACATCCCTGTTGTGCACAGGAGGATGTCCCTGTGGTGTACAGTGGAAAGGACACCCTGTAGTGGACAGTGAAGAGGACTTCCCTGTGATGGACCATTGAAATGTCATCCGTGTGGTCGACTGTGGGAAGGACAACAATGTGGTGATAGGCAGAAGGTTGTCCCTGTGGTAGACGGAGAGAAGGACCTCCCTATGGTGGACTGTGGGTAGATGATCCTGTGGTTTACAGTGCAGAGGATATTCTTGTGGTGGACTGTGGTGATAACTTCCATGTAGTGCATATTGTTGAGGACAACAATGTTGTGGACAGTGGTAAGGATGTCCTTGTGGTGGACAGCAAGGAGGACCTCTCTGTGTTGGACAGTGGTAAAGATGTCCCTGTGATAGACAATGATGAGTATGTTTCTGTGGTGGACAGTGGAAAAGACGTGCCTGGTGTGGACAGTGGTGAGGACCTCCCAGTCGTGATATTGGAAGGACGTCCCTGTGGTGAACAGTGGAAAGGATTTTTCTGTGGTGGGCAGTGGAGAGGACCTCCTAATGGTGGAAAGTAGAAAAGATGTAACAGTGGTGGACAGCGGGTAGGACATATTTCTGGTGGACAGTGGGTAGTACGTTCCTGTGGTGGACACTGGGGAGACGTCCTGTGGCGGACAGTGGGAAGAGGTCCCTGTGGTGGACAGTGGGAAGGACTTTATGTTGTGGGCTGTGGGAAGAACGCCACTGTTTGTACATTAGGAAGACCTCCTTGTGGTGAACTTTGGGAAGAATGTCCCTCTGTGGACAGAGTGATTACTCACTAGGTGGACAGTGGGGCGGACATACCTGTGGTGGTCAGTGGGGAAGACCTTTTCTTTGGGGACAATGGAAGGACATCACTGTTTGTGGACAGTGGGGAGGATGTCACTCGTTTGGACAGTGGTAAGACATCCATGTGGTGGACAGTAGAGAGGACCTTTCTGTGGTGAACAGTGGGAAGAAGGTCCATGTGTTGGACAGTGGGGAGGATATTTATGTGTACAATTGTGGAAGGAAGTCAATGTTGTGGACATTGGAAGGACCTCCGAGTGCTGACAGTGGAAATCATGACCTTCTCGTGACAGTAGGGAGGAACACCATGTGGTGGACAGTTTTAAGGATGTCTCTTGTGGATATAGGAAAGGACATCATTTAGTGGACATTGGAAGTACGTTCCTGTTGTGGACATCAGGGTGTACCTTTCTCTGGTGGACAGTGGAAAGAACATGCCTGTTGTGGACAATTGAGAGGACATCCCTGTGGTGGACAGTGGAAAGGACATCACTTAGATGGACAGTAGAGAAGACCTCCCTGTGGTAGACAGTGGGAAGGACATTTATGCTGTAAACTGTGGGAAGATCATCTTTGTTGTGGACATTGGGAAGACCTCTTCTAGTGATCTGTGAGAGAATGTCCCTCTTGTGGACAGAGGGGAACAGTCACTTAGGTGAACAGTGGTAAGGACATCCCTCTGGTGGAGAGTAGAGAGGATCTTTCTGTTGTGCACAGTGGGAAGTAGGTCTATGTGTTGGACAGTGGGAGGACATTTATGTTTTGGATTGTGGGAGGATGTCCTCTTGTGGACATTTGGAAGGACTTTTGTGTGGTGGACCATGGGAAGCATGTCCCTCGCGTGGACAGTGGGGAGAAACACCATGTGGTGAACAGTGGAAGGATGTCTCTCTGGTGGACATAGGTGAGGACATAATTTAGTGAACATTGGGAAGTACAATTCCTGTTGTGACAGCAGGGTGTACCTTACTTTGCTGGACAGTGGGAAGGACCTTCCTGTTGTGGACAGTGTGGAGGACATCGCTTTGGTGAACAGTGGAAAGGACATCCCTGTGGTGGACAGTAGAGAGGACTCCCCTGTGGTGTACACTGGGAAGAGTCCCTGTGGTGGACCATGGAAATGATATGCCTGTTGTGGACAGGGCAGGGACATCACTGTGGTGGACAGTGTAAGGGACATACCTGTGGTGGACAGTATAGAGCACTTCCCTGTGGTGGACAGTGAGAAGGAGGTCCCTGTGGTTGACATTGGAAGAAATATATGTTGTGGACTGTGGGAAGGATGTCACTGTTGGGACATGGGAAAGACCTCCTTGTGGTGAACAGTAGGAAGGATGTCCCTCTGGTGGTCATTAGGGAGAACACCATGTGGTGGACAGTGGGAAAGATTTTCCCCTCTGGTGGACAGTGGAGAGGATGTACCTGTGGTGGACAGTGGAAAGGATGTTCTATGGTGGACAGTGGGAAGACTGTCCCTTTGGTGGAGAGCAGGGAGGTGCTCTCTGTGGTGGACAGTGGGAAGGACATCCCTGTGGTGGACAGTAAAAGAATGTCTCTTTGTGCACATTGGGGAAGATGTCCCTCTAGTGAAAAATGGGAAGGACATACCCATGGTGGACAGTGGTGAGGATGACCCTGTCATGGACAGTGGTAAGGATGCCCCTGTGGTGGACAGCAGGGAGACCTCACTTTTTTGGACAGTAGAATGACGTCCCTGTGGTAAACAATGCAAAATATGTCCCTGTGGTGCACAATGGTGAGGACATCCCTCTTGTGCACAGGAGGATGTCCTTGTGGTGGACAGTGGGGAGGACCACACTCTGGTAGACTGTGAGGTAGGACATCCCTTGTGGTGGACAGTGGGAAGGATGTCCATGTGGTGGACAGTGGGGAAGATGTCTGTGTTTAGATAGTAGGAAGGGTGTCCCTTGGTGGACAGTGGGAAGAAGGCCCTGTGCTGGATGGTGGGGAGGAACTCTTGTGGTGGAGTTGGGAGGATATCCTTGTGGTGGACCATGTTAGGACATTTCTGTTTGGTGAACATTGGGATGAACATCCTTTTGGAGGAAGGTGGGGGAGTACATCCCTGTTGTGTACAGTGGGATGGATATTTCTGTAGTGGATAGTGGGGAACATATTTGTGTGGTTTGGACAGTTAGGATGCGATCATGTCCCTGTGGTTAACTGTTGGTGAAAGGAAGTACTTTTTTTGGACCACTGAGAGGATGTCCACTGTGGTGTAACAATAGGAAGGACATCCCTGTTGTAGACAGTGGGGAGTACATCCCTGTGGTAGACAGTGGTTAGTATATCCCTGTTTGTGCACAGGTGGATGGTCCTGTGGTGCACAGTGGGGAGGATATCCTGTTGTTTACAGTGGGAAGGACTTTGCTGTGTTTGATGTTGAGAGGACATCCGTGTTGTGGACATTTGGGAGGATGTCCCTGTGTTGGAGAGTTGAGAGGATTTCCCTGTGCTGGACAGTGTGGATGACGGCCTTGTGGACAGTAAGGACAACTGCTCCTGTGGTGCACAAGACATGTTTTCTGGGAGTGGAGAGTGAAAAGGATGTCCTTGTAGTGGGGAGTGCAGAAGCATCTCTGGGTTGGACAGTGGTAAGAACATCCCTGTTGTGCACAGGAGGATGTCCCTGTGGTGTACAGTGGAAAGGACATCCCTGTGGTGGACAGTGAAGAGGTCTTCCCTTCGGTGGACAGTTGTAATGACGGCCTTGTGGTCGACAGTGGGAAGGACGTCCCTTTGGAGGACAGTGGAGAGGACATCATTGTGGTGGACAGACAGAAGGATGTCCCTGTGGTGGACAGAGGGGAGGACCTGCCTGTGGTGGACAGTAGGTAGGATGTCTCTGTGGTTTACAGTGCAGAGGATATTCGTGTGGTGGACGGCGGTGAGGACTTCCCTGTAGTGCATATTGTTGAGGACAACCATGTTGTGGACAGTGTTAAGAATTTCCTTGTAGAACACAGGAGGATATCCCTGTGGTGGACAGTGGGAAGGGCATCTTTTTGTGGACCGTGGAAAAACGTCCCTGTGGTTGACAGTTGGGAGGACCTAACTGTGGTGGACAGTGGGGAAGACACATCTTTTGTGGACAGTGGGAAGGATGTCCCTGTGGTGGATTGTGGAAAGGACATCTATTTGATGGACAGTAGAGAGCCCTCCCGTGGTGGACATTGGGAAGGAGGTCCCTGTTGTGGACAGTGGGGAGAATATTTCTGTGGTGGACCGTTGAAATGATGTCTCTGTGGTAGACCGTGGAGTGGACCTCTTTGTTGTAGACAGTGTGTAGTACATCCCTGTGGTAGACAGTGTGTAGTATGGTCCTGTGGTGGACACTGGGGAGGACGTCCCTGTTGTTGATATTGGGAAGGACCTCCTTGTGGTGAACAGTGGAAAGAACATCCCTGTTGTGGACAATGGGGAGGACATCCCTGTGGTGGACAGGGGGAAGGACATCCTTTGGTGGACAGTGAAGAGGTCTTTCCTGTGTTGGACATTTGGGATGACATCCTTGTGGTGAATAGTGGGAAAGACGTTTCTTTGGTGGATAGTGGGGAAATGTCCCTGTCGTAGAGTGTGCAGAGGATAACTCTGGGTTGAGGGTGTTGCTGACATCCCTCGTGTGCAAAGGAGGATATCCCTGTGGTGCACAGTGGTGAAGATATCCCTCTTGTGCACAAGAAAATGTCCCTGTTGTGCAAAGTGGGTAGGATGTCTCAGTGGTGAACGGTGAAAAGGATGTCACTGTGGTGGACAATTTGGAGGATGTCCCTGTGGTGGACAGTGGGAAGGACATCATTTTGGTGGACAACAATGAGGAATTCTCTATGGTGGACTCTATGAAAGTTGTCCTTGTTGTGGTCAGTGGGGAGGATGTCCCTGTGATGGACAGTGGGGAGGATGTCTCTGTGGTGGACAGTTAAAAGATGTAACTTTGGTGAACAGTAGGAAGAACGTCACTTTGGTGGACAGTGGGAAGGACATCCCTGTGGTGGTCAGTGGGTAGGATGTCCCTCTGGAGGACAGTGGGTAGAATATCTCTGTGGTGTACAGTGGGAAGGACATCACTGTTGTGGACAGTGGGGAGTATATTTCTGTGGTGGACAGTTGATTTGATATCCCTGTGGTGGCTCGTGGAGAGGACCTACCTGTGGTGGAGATTTGAGAAGACCTTCCTGTGGTAGACATGGGTAGGATATCCCTGTTGTGGACAGTGGCTAGTTCGTTCCTGTAGTGGACACTGGGGATGATGTCCCTGTCGTGGACAGTGGAAAGAACATCCTGTTGTGAAAGTGGGGAGGACATCCCTGTGGTGGACAGTGGAAAGTACATCACTTTGATGGACAGTAGAGAGGACCTCCCTGTGCTGGACAGTGGGAAGAAGGTCTTTGTGGTGGACAATGGGAAGGACATTTATGTTATGTACTTTTAGAAGCCAGGAACCTCGCCTCTTACCCTTACCCTTACCTCTCCCCACCTTCACAGTGTCCTCTGCAGCTTCATCTCCCTGGCATCTACAAGGTCCTGCTTGATAGTTATGTCCCCTGCAGCTTCATCTCCCTAGCAACCACAAGGTTCGGCTTGACAGTTACAGATAGACTTATAGACTTAAAGCACGATTGAGTGAGACAGGATCCTAGCCTGTTACCTGCTTTCCTGAGGTAAGCTTCATTTTCATTCCGTCCCATAGGAATGGGCCATTCATTGTTGAAAAAGGCGTCCTTCATAAAGGACCTCAAACAAAGTCTCAGAGAGAGAGGAATTAGGGTTTAGAAAAAAGATCTTATAAGTTTCTTTGTGTTTATTGATGAACAGTGTCCTTGGTTCATGATTGATGGTCCTATCATACACCCTAAGAAGTGGCAAAAGTTGGGTCATGAACTAAATGAAAATTAAATGTGAAGGTGACGGTGCAGTTAATCCAACAATTTTCTCATTTTGGGGTATTATTAGGGACATTATTGAGGATGCTGACAGAAACTCAGGTAAACGCCAGCTCTTGTCGATCACAGAATACTGCTTATCACAATCGTGTCCTGGCTTAGCCAGTTTTTTGTAGCCGCCCGCGGCCACAAGTCAACTGGATTCACCTGAAAGGGGGGCTGGGAATGAAAGGGGAAGGAGGGCGAGAAGAGATGAGGCCAAGACAAAGTTCTCTGATCAAGGCCCAAAGCTTTAATGCTCAGCACTCAATTTAAAGAGGAAGACCCAACCCACAACCCCTCCTGGTTTCAGATGGGTGGGATAATCCATAGTCCATTCCAGGTCATGGCTGGAGATGTCTCAAGGCAAGCCCAGGGGCAGTTCTGCTGTGTTCCAGGCAGCCAAGGTGGGTAACTCCACCTAAATCCCATCACTTGACCTTGCTGTGGCAACCAAGGTCTCTCAGTCCTGCTCATGGGGGGAAGGTACAGTTTCCCCGATTTGGTTAACTTAAAAAGGAAAGAGAGAGGTGAAACAGGAATAGGGTCGTCGTCGTGATATCTGGCTACTTCCTGCTGACATTGGGGGCGACGTGTCTCTAGGGGGATCCTAGAAGAATGGGTATGGGGGATGTAGGTTAGTTGGCTGTGTCCTGCTGTCCAGGGTTTATGGAGCCCATCTGAGGATAGGTCAGGAGGAACAGGTCCAGTAGAAGCAGCTGTGTGGGGTACACGATTTCATCCCATCTGGGGTACCGAGTAGCCGGGCTTGTTGGGAGAGATCTTTGTGTGAAGGCAACCTATCTGCTTGAGACACAAGGTTCAAAAGTTAACAGCAATATGATTATCCAAGCCGAGTAGGAAATAAGGTTGAAAGTGGAACTGTTTTAGTATCTCATCCAACTGCTGGTTGACAGGGATCAGACACAAAGTCTATGACTACTCAGGCTGGTAGATTTCAACAAAAGCTGTCTGTTTACAATAATTTATAGCCCTCTGTTTCAGTGTTTTTCCATGGAGACCCAAGACTTTGAGCAGGCAAGTAAGCCAGACCTATTGCTGAATTTTAGGCTTATAGCTGATTTTAGGCCTTCAGTGTTAAGCAGGGCTGTCCCTGAAGTCTCCTCTCTTTTCCAAGTATAGAAGGACCGTGGCAATTTTAATCTTACCAAGGCGGGGATAGAGGCCTGACATCCAGTAATTAAAGGGAACCTTGTAATGGCTCCAGTCCTCCTGTCATTGTCCAGTAAGGCCTGAGGGACTTACCCGTCCTGAAGTCTTTTTCCTGGAGAGGGGATACTTTCAACATCAACCCCTATGCAGTCAGGCTTGTCCCTCAGGGAACCCAGAAGCATATTTTTAACTTTTATTATATTCCCTTGCAGTGCTTAGCCTCGCAGCCTTAGCAAGAATTCAGATTGCCAGACAGAGGGGTTCTGGGTGACCCCTCTCCACTTGGTCTAGGGGTGGAAGTCCCCTCTTTTAGGTTGGGTGGAGATGAGACTTGGGATCACCCTGGATAGAGTAACAGCCTAGAGTCTCATGGTCTTCCATGGCTAACACACTCTGACTAGATTTGTTATCTGATTCTTCATTATCAGAATCATAATTATTAGGCTCAAGATCTGTGTCTACTTGACAGACAATCTTTCAGACAGCCATCGGGCTCCATTTTCTTTTTCTGAAAAAATACAGACTGATCCATGACCCCAAATTAAGACAGGGTCAGGACCATTCCAAGAATTAGTTAGGGGGTCTCTCCATTAGACCCTGGAAGTGACTGGATGCCAGTGGCAATCTGCTGCAGACTGACTTTTAACATCAGTTTGCAGAAAATTTAAGACAAATAACACAAAAGCAAGATGTGCTTTTGGTGACCTTGGAGGGTATAATTCTCCCCCCCCCCTATAGTTTAAAAAGCCAACCTTTTAGAGTTTTTGTAAAATCAGGGAAGAAGCACCAATAGCTGTTTTTCCCACACTCAGAGAGTTATAAAGATATTAAAGTCTTATAACCTCTCTTTCACATTTTGTCCTTGAGGATAATAAGGAATTTTGGTAATAAAGTTGTAAACAAAACCTCTCAAATGTTTGACTGTAGTCAAATAACTGCAATAGCCAGTTCCATTACCTATCTTTGTCTGGTATGGAACACCAAGCACAGGGAAATAATATAGGCAATAACTAATTACATTTTTATTTGCTTCTCTTGTTAAAGTAGTTGCAACTAAAAAGTCTAAAAAGTGTCAAGTCACATGTACATATTTTAATTTTTAAATGTCAAAATGAGTAACATCTATTTGCCAAAATTGATTACATAAGTCCTCAAGGTTTAACACCAATATGAAAAACTTGAGAATACTGAAGACAAGTTTTTGCAATTTAACTTGCACACCTTTTAGAAATGCCAAATTCTTGTATCAAGCTATTACTATTTTGATGCTCTAAAGAATAGGATAGTATGGCCAATTATTTTCGAGGCCTATAATCTGCCTAGTATACAAATCTGCTCTGGCATTGCCCTGGGGTTCAGGCAATCCAATGAGCTTTTAAATGTCTTAAAAAGTTCAGAGACAGTACATGTTTTAAAAGTTAAGCTGTATTTTTATAAATAACTATAAAATTTGAGAATTAGCAATATCTAAAAAAGGAACAATTTTAAGCAATTATAAATTATGAGCCATTTACTGGCTATAAGTATATAAATTGAGAGCTTGACTTTCTAGTATTTTAAACAGTGGCTACAACACATAATTTAATTATTTGTGCTCAAGTAGAGAAAACTCAAGAAAACATGTGATCTAATTACATATACTGCCTTCTGAATAGATGAGGCATCTGTAAATACAGCAAATATCTTTTCTATGAGCTGCATGCATAGTAAACTTCAGGAAATATAAAGGCATACAGAGAAAAACTGTAACAACTTATCTTTTGGATAGTGATCACCAAATTTGCTTAAAATGTTTGCCGTAATAGGCCAAATATCATTTTTCAATAACCAATTTAATTGCTATTTGGAATAAGGAATATTTTATTGAAAATGTTCTTAGAATTCTATTTTACAATCTTTTATTAACACAAACTTTACTTGTAGATGAAGAAGGATGAATCTACATTAATGGTTTCTTTTGCCAAAAGAAAGGGCTGCTGTGGGCATATGAGTAATAATAACACAAACAGCCAACAATTTTTCATAGTCTATATAATTTATCTGTTGATAACTAACAGCCTACTCTACTTTCCGCAAAGCTATTTTTCCTTTAGTTAATTGTCAAGGGGAATTAGGACTTGTATGTCCCTTGAGAATATCAAACATAGGTTCAAATCCTCTTATGGTAAGCTTAAGATGAGGTTTTAGCCAAATAATATCTCTAAACAACTTTTGAAAATCATTAAATGCAAATGAAATTAAAAGCAAACCTTTCCAATGATGAGGACCATGGATTCTCAATTAAGACCAAACTTACTGAATGCAAGCCTAACACCTTTACCAGAAATGTAAAGGAATGGTATAAACAATCTTCTATATCTATAATAATTATATACGTATTTACTGAAATGGTAGCTGGAGTAGGCAAGTCAGGCTGTAATGCCCCATTAGTTTTATAAATCTTAAGTTTAAGCTTTGTTTTGGATTAATTCAATAACCAATCTATTTTAGCAGAGTGAGAATATCAGATGAATGCCAAGCTGAAGGCAACCTTCTAATAGTTACAGAACTTAAGACTAGGTCTCTTGTTAGTGATAGACTGAACCCAATATATATTAGAGGAGCCAAAGCCATCTTGTCTTTTCTCTTTCTAAATAATGTGGAAGGAACTAGATGCAAAGGAACAAAAAAACAAGTTGAACAATTCTTTTTCTAGCAAGTAGTTACAAAGCCATGGGCGGAGCAGCCATTATTTAAATTTCTCCAGCATAATCATTACAACTCTTGGCCCTGAAGCTGAACCTTCCAAGGAACAAACAAGGCAATAAACAAATTCCAGAAAACACCCTTCAAGGGGCTGGTCAGAATGACCTAGGCAAAAAGAGTATTTGTCACACAAGCTTCTGCTGCACCCATTGTATATCAACTTAATTCAAATGTAAATGTTTTTAATCTTGGCCTATATCCTGAGGCCTGGCCCAGAGATTATCTTTCCTGCACCAAGGACAAATGTGTCATGTGACTGAACTATTTGCTTGTGTCTGTTTTTGAGACAGTCATTTTAAAAATGACTTGAATCTCCACATTTAAAAAGCATCTTTTATCTTTAGGTTCTGTGCAAGCATTGCTTGTACAGTGGTCCCTTGTAAGGCAGCAGCCATGGACAGACCCTGATTGTAAGAGGGCCCAATTTTAGCGCAAAGACGAATGTATCCATGTAAGTCTGTCTTTGCTTTGTGCAACAGGCTGCATTAGCATTCTCATAAGCCAAATGAGTAACAAAGGAATTCCTGTTTGAGGATCTCCAAAAATTCTACCAGCTGCTTTCAGCAGCCTGTCTATGAATTTCTGGAATGGTTCCTCAGAACCCTGTTTTAATACTGAATAAATTTCCACTAAGATCCCCTTTAGTAGGTAATTGATTTCAAGCACAGCAGGCAAACATTGCAGTCTATGTATACACTCCTGCAGGCAGTTTAACCTGATTAGCCTTACCTTCACATTAACCTTCTCATAGAAGCATGTTAAGCTCCCAATCTACATTGCCTGCCTGGGCAATCATCATGGCGGTTTTCTTACTGGTATCACGCCATTTTGAACTCCAAAGTAAGTAATCTCCTCCTAACAAAGTAGCCTTACATATAGTTTTCCAGTATTTGAGCATTAAATTTGCTTCTACCACAGTATCCAATAAAGCTTGTGTGAAAGGGTCAGTAGACCCATATTGTGCCACAATTGTTTTTTAACTCTTTTATTTAACTCTAACCTGCTATAGCCTTTCTTCTATAAACATAACAAGTCAAAAAATTTCAAGCTCATGATTCCTGTCAGCTGCAGCCAAAGGAATGTTGGCAGTTAACCACATTTTTAAGTTTCCTTTGCAATATTAGTATATAACCATAATTTTTGGAAACAAAACCAATTTTTAACAATGTAAGCAATCTATTTTCTCTAAAATCAACACCAAGTGGATTACTTTTATGTTACAAAGTTTGGCTGCCAGTTCTTATATATGAATGCACGATAGTGCAGCCTTTAATATCTCACTAAATAGACATTGCTTTGATATCTTTTATACATCTGGTTTCTGAATGACTAACCCTGTGTTACCAGTTTTAAGCCACTTTTTGTTAGCAAAGTTGTAAATTTTTTAATCAAACCCAATAAGTTATAGGCCAATAATTTATAACCAAGCATGAACATATTTGTACTTAAAACCAATTACAAACAAAAATGAAGTAACAATACATTATTTAAACCAAACAAAATTTCTCACTTTTTCTAGCCACAATTCTAAAATAAAAGCACCTTGTCACAGAGATTCTTCCAGGACAAACAACTCTTAACTTCCTTATTTAATCCAAAAAACCTGCCTGTCCCTTTAAAAGCAGCCTTTCCAGCTCAGCTCAGCTCCCAAACTTTTAGCTACAGGTGTTAAGCAAACTTACCAGCCGCTGCTCTGCATATTAAAACTGCCTTTGAAAACCAAGTTAAACTAGACCAAGTGTTGAATCAAGCAATTTTAATGATCTTTTAAACATTAAACATAGAACATAAAACATAGATGACCAATCATTCATACAACGAGACATGTGGACAAAAAACACAATGAGACACGTGGACATTGGTGCACCAAGGACAAGACAATAAACAAAGAAAGCAGAACTAAGAATTTCTCTTAGTTTCTCTTAGTCTAAAATGTCTCCTGAATTTTTTCTTGTTCCTAGGAGAGCTCTGAAACTTCCTTTCCATTCTTTTTGATGGCATAACCCAGAGAGAGAACAACTGCTTTCAAAACCTGTTCTCTCTCTGAAGTTTAAGATCTAACACTTTATCCCTTTCTTTAGGAGATGTAGCTGTGGCTGCTTTTTTAGTTTTCCAATTTCTTCTAACCCTGCTCTTTCTCGTCTGAGGCAGCTCTTGAAGGCTGCGGGCAGATGCCCGTCTCCTATCATGAATTCACTGTCACCCCTAGGCAAAGTAGGCATCCGGTCAACACCTATTTGACTTAGACCATATCCCTTACAATGCACTTCCTGCAAACATGGCCTCCCAAACTTACCTAGCGCTAGCTTCAATAATGTTTGCTAATTCCTAAGTGCGCGGGACACCTTCTTTTATTCCTTTTTCCGTGAAGCCCCACCTAAGACAGTGTTTTCTCAGCTGGTGCCCCGTTTTCATTTTCAAGTCCCACGATGGCTCGCCAATCTGTAGCCGCCCACAGCCACAAGTCAACTGGATTCACCTGAAAGGGGGGCTGGGAATGAAAGGGGAAGGAGGGCGAGAAGAGATGAGGCCAAGACAAAGTTCTATGATCAAGGCCCAAACCTTTAATGTTCAGCTCTCAATTTAAAGGGGAAGACCCAACCCACAACCCTCCTGGTTTCAGATGGGTGGGATAATCCATAGTCCATTCCAGGTCACGGCCGGAGATGTCTGAAGGCAAGCCCAGGGCAGTTCTGCTGTGTTCCGGGAAGCCAAGGTTGGTAACTCCAACTGGATCCCGTCACTTGACCTTGCTGTGGGCAACCAAAGTCTCTCAGTCCTGCTCATGGGGGGAAGGTACAGTTTCTCCTGCCCGACATCTCAGGCTTCTGTTCCTTTTACAATATTGAATATGCCTCATGAGTCTCAGCTTTCCTCCCTCATCTGATTCTCCTCATATTTATCCTGATTTGTCAGCTTTGGATTCCTCAACCCCGACCTCGCCTGTGCGCCCTTGTCATAGTTCTGTTTCCACTGCTCCTTTGCCCACACAGTATGTGCCTTTAGCCACTGGCAACCCTTACATCTCTCATTCTCAAACTTCCTACTGTAATCCTGTGCTTCGGAATCCCCCGCCTCTATGCTTGCCTTCCCCAGCCTCTTGGAGTTCCCGCCACCCCCACCTCCATCTCAGGCCACTGCCATGGCTGATACACAGCACTTGCCCCCTTCCCGCCCGACTTGCTTTGTCTCTGCCCCCGCCCTTCCAGGTGCAGCCAACACTTCTGAATCAGAGCCTTTGGATTCTGGCACTACAACCGTTCCCAAGCTAACGCCAGTTCCCTCGGTCTCTGCATCACTTCCTACATCTGTGGTTTTGACTTTCCCTGCTACCCTGCCTGTTTCTCTCTCTGACATGAAGTCCTGCCTTTCTTCTCAGGTCCATGAAGTGGCAGATATCCTCCACCTTCAGGAGCAAATTTCAGGGCTCTCAGCCCTTTGTTCCTCCTCCCCTGCGCAGGACTCTCAATGTTTGGTTTTCCCTGTCACTTGCTCTCAGGGTATCCCTCCTCAGACATCTGCGTCTCTTGATTCTAGCTCCTCACAGACCCCACCACTCCCTCCCCCTTCCTGGGCTACTGCTCAGCGTTCACACAGCCACATGCCTGCTGCTCCTTCTTCCTCCTCATGCCCCATGCCCCCTTCCTCTTCATGGTCCTCTCATAAACTTCCCAGCGTTCTTGCCCCCAATTGTGGACAGAGGCCATCTTCTGGAGATGAGGATGAAACAGAGCCAGAAGGTGGAAGCAGGGATGAGGGCAGAGCTGTGACAGAAAAATGAAAACGTGTGCCCTATGGAGAATCCTACAATCTTTAAAAAACCTCTGCTTTAAACAGTTAGAAAAATTAAATTCGGCTGTTAGGAATTATGGGCCCAATGCTCCCTTCACTCTTTCCCTTCTTGAAAGCCATGGGGCAGGTGGATATTTAACTCCCAATGAGTGGTTGACAGTTGCCCAGGCCATATTAACTCGGGGACAATTTCTCTCCTGGCAGGCTGAATGGGTAGATTGTTGCAGGTCTCAGGCACATGTCAGTCTTTCAAGCTCATGCTCACCCTCCAATAAATGGACACTTGATAAACTCCTAGGTTGAGGGAAATATGCCTCTAACCAAATACAGCAAAAATTTTCTCTGGGTCTCTTGTTCAGTCTTCCTCAGCAGCTATGAGTGCCTGGAGAGCCATTTCCATGAAAGGCTCTGTCCTTTCCCCCTTGACCAAGATCATTCAGGGCAATCAAGAAGAATTTTCAGAATTTGTTGCCCACCTCCTGGAGGCAGCTGAGAGATCCTTGGGACCCGGCCAGGGAGACAATAAACTTCTTCAGCAGCTTGCTTATGAAAATGCTAACTCTGCCTGTAGGGCTGCCCTTCAAGGGAAATATAAAAATAAAGATTTGGATGAGATGATTCATATCTCATCCAAAGGATGTAGATCCCTTTGCCCAGAAGGTCTCACAAGCCATCAATGTGGCTGTGGGAGCAGCCACTACAGCTGCTAGTGGAGGGGGCAAATGTATCCACCTGTTTTACATGCGGTCACCTGGGCCATTTTGCTAAACAGTGCCCTCAGGGTAAACCCATGGCTCAGCCCCCACCTCAATGGAAGGGAGAGTGTTCACTTACAATGACCCCTTGTTCTTGCTGCAGGCTAGGCAAATATTGGGCTACTGCCTGCCATTCCAAAACTGATATTCTGCCAACCCCTCCCTCCCCTTCAGGGAAACGGGATGCAGAGCCAGACCCAGACCCCTTAGCCAATCCCCTTCCTGCCAGCCTCAGGAAACAGCCAGGCAGGGTCACATCAAACCTTCCATCAATAGCTCCCAAACCAGCCACAGCTGGTATAGGGCTACTCCAGGGAGTGCAGGATTGGACCTCTGTGCCTCCTCCAATACAATATTAGAAGCTGGAGGAGGATTTCAGATGATCCCTAATGGTGTCTTTGGGCCTCCCCCACCCCAGACTTATTATCTTATCTTGGGCAGAGCATCTGCCACACTCCAAGGCATTACGATTTTCCCTTCAATCATTTATAACGATTACTCTGGAGAAATTAAAGTATTGGCCACTAGTTCTAGAGGGCCCCTTCACATTCACCAGGGACAGTGCCTTGCACAGGCCTTTCCCCTTCAGTAGACACCTCCACACCTTCCTTGGGCCCATCCCGGGGTGCTTCTACCCCTGAGTTTTCTGATGTCTATTGGGTCTAAAGACTCTCACAAGGGTGCCCACAATTAAAACTGAAACTTAATGGCAAAAACTTTGAGGGCATACTTGACTCAGGAGTGGACTCCCCAGTTATTTCACAGGCCTCTTTGCCCTCCTCTTGGCCCTGTCAGCCTTCTTTAACTCACTTTCAAGGCATTGGCCAGTCCACCAACACCCTTCAAAGCTCCCAGTTGCTCACTTGAGAGGATCATGAGGGAAATGGTGGTCATGTTAGACCATTCATTGTACCTGGCCTCCCTATAAACTTATGGGGTCGAGATATATTGAGTCAAATGGGAGTTCTTATGTTTAGCCCCTCTGCAGTTGTTACCCACCAGATGCTGGACCAGGGGATCATCCCTGGACAAGGCTTGGGCAGATGCAACCAAGGGATCCCCACACCAATTGCTGTTACACCAAAGACCTCATACTCAGGACTAAGTTATGATTCAAATTTTTCTTAAGAACCATTGCTCCTCCTGCACGCAAGACAGATAAGATCACCTGGAAGTCAGATTCCCCTGTCTGGGTCGACCAATGGTCCCTCTCTCAACATAAACTTTTAGTGGCCATGCAGTTGGTGCAGGAACAATTAGATGCTGGCCACATTGAACCCTCCATCTCCCCTTGAAATACACCCATTTTGTGATACAAAAGAAAGGGGGCAGATGGAGACTGCTCCAGGACCCCAGAGAAATTAATAAGACTATGGTCCCAATGGAAGCCCTCCAGCCTGGTCTCTCCTCCCCCGTGGCAATACCTAAGAGTTACAATAAGATGGTTATTGATTTGAAAGATTGTTTTTTATGCATCCCCTTACACCCAGAGGATTGTAAACGTTTTGCCTGTAGCCTTCCTGTTGTTAATTGAATTGGGCCATCTCCATGAATTCAGTGGAGGGTCCTGCCTCAAGGCAGGGCCAATAGTCCCCCAAAAAAACTTTGTAGCCCAGGCCATTGACCCTTTTCGCCTTAAACACCCTGAGTTATATATTGTTCATTATATGGATGACATTCTTCTGGCTAGCCCTGACTAGACCACCTTGCCCAGGGTGGGCCAGGAGTTGGTAATTGCCCTTCAAGGCCTCGGGCTGTAGATTGCTCCCGAGAAGGTCTAGCCATAGCCCCCACATTTATTCTTGCATTTTGAGCTTCACCCCTCTAAGGTTCTCACTCAAAAAATTGAACTTATAAAAGATTCCTTACAAACACTTAATGACTTTCAACGTCTCTTGGGGAGACATAATTCGTTACACCCCTATTCTAAAATTAACAACTGGAGAACTTAAGCTTCTATTTGATATTCTTCGAGGAGATTCTGACCCCTCCTCCCCCATGCTTTAACCCCTGAGGCCACCTCCGCCCTTAAGCTCATGGAGAAAGCCATTCAACAACAGGCTGTTACCTATTATTCTCCAACCTCCCCCTTATGGCGATTGGTTCTTTCCACCATGTTTGCCCCCATGGGATTGTTGTAACAGACTAAACCTTTGTATTGGCTTCATTTGCCAACACCCCCTCCTAAAGTGCTACCTGTTTATCCTGACTTGGTGGCACAGATCATAAGGATGGAAGAGAGACCTCCCTGAAGCTCTTTGGTAGAGACCCTGACCTTGTCAGCATTCCCTATGATGCCTCTCAAGTTCGGTGGCTACTTCAGACCTCAGATGAATAAGCTATTTACTGTATTTCATTCAGGGAACAATGAGATAACCACTATCCCTCGGACAACTTATCCAGTTCCTTGAACACCAAGCGGTGGTCTTCCCGAAAGTGACTAAGAACATCCCCATTCCTCAAGCACCACTGATTTTTACAGATGGATCCTCCTCTGGGTTGCAGCCTTTAATATAGGTGGGACAGGTCTCTAAGTTTCAGACCAAATTTTCCTCAGCACAGTCGGTAGAATTGGTTGCTGTTATTCAAGTCTTTAAGACTTCCCAGATTGTGCCTTTAATCTTTTTACTGAGAGTGCATATGTGCCTCAATCAGGGCATCTGTTAGAGACCGTTCTCTTTACAGGGCCATCTACCAATGCTTCCCTCCTCTTTTTTGAGCTTCAGGAGATAATTTTAGCTAGATCCCATCCATTCTTTGTGGGTCACATATGCACCCATTCTGGTCTTCCTGGACCCCTAAGCGAGGGAAATGACCTCGTTGATAGGGCCACCCGAGGGGTCTCCATTTACCTTGGCAACCTTGGCCCTGCCTTCTGATCCTGTACACCAGGCACAAAAGGCAATTACATCATCTAAATGCCCAGACCCTGCAACAGATGTTCTCTATTACCAGAGAACAGGCACACCAGATAGTATGTCAGTGACAGGGATGTCTCACCCTCCTACCTGAGTTTCATTTGGGGGTGAACCCTCATGGCCTCACTCCAGGAGAGATATGGCAAAATGGATGTTACTCATTTTGCCCCTTTTGTAAGCTTAAATATATATATGTTTCTACTGATACCTTCAGTGGTTTTCTTTGCGCCTCACTACAATCTGGTGAGGCTACCAAACATGTTTGTAGTCATGTGATTTTTTGCCTTGCCTTTATGCCATACCTAAGATACTTAAGACTGATAACGGCCCTGGATATACCA
This sequence comes from Arvicanthis niloticus, assembly GCF_011762505.2. Classification (NCBI taxonomy): domain Eukaryota; kingdom Metazoa; phylum Chordata; class Mammalia; order Rodentia; family Muridae; genus Arvicanthis; species Arvicanthis niloticus. Next base: position 28,338 of record NW_023045058.1, on the reverse strand, counting down.
GCGCCTCCTTCAAACAATTCTGTGCCCAGCTTAATATTAAACATGTTACTGTATCCCATATAAACCATAAGGACAGGGCATTGTAGAAAGGGCACATCAGACCTTAAAGAACATGCTCTTAAAATTACAACATTCAAGGGGCATTTTAAACCCCCAAAAGAGGAATCATAAAATCTTGCTAAATCATGCACTATTCGTTCTCAATTTTTTAACCCTTGATGAAAAAGGAAAGTCTGCAGCAGACAGATTCTGGCACTCTACTACAGCAGACTCCTATGCCAAAGTCATGTAGAAAGATCCATTGACATATAAGTGGAATGGTCCTGATATAGTCCTTATCTTGGGAAAAGGACACATGTGCATATATGATTCCAAGGAACAAAATGCCAGATGGCTATCAGAAAGACTGGTGAAGTTGGCTAACTCTACCCCCGGGATACCCCCTGAGAATGGTTCTTAACTGTGCTTCCTTTCAGAAAAATTCATCCAGTTGCCTTGCTCCTCCTGATCCTCTTGATCACACTTCAGATTTTTCCAAATGTGAGTATCAAACCCCAGCATTCCCCATACCAGATTTATAATTTTACTTGGGTCATAATAAACCAAGCAGGAGACAGTGTTAATTCCAGCTCTTCACTTGGAACCCAGCCTTCATGGCCCTCTCTGGAGATGGATCTTTGTGCTCTTGCCCTGGGAGCCAGTGCAGACTGGGGAACCCCCTCCCATTATTGGCCCCAAAGTCGGCCGGTTGATGCACCTCACCCCAATTATGATGGCCACCTTATAGGATGTAATTCCTATGATAGGATAGTCTCCTTGGCCAATGATCCATCTGGCCTCTATGTATGCCCTGGGCCCACCCACCACGGTAGCTCTCAAAATTATAAATGTGGTTATAGCTCTGATAATTATTGTGCATCTTGGGGCTGTGAAACCACATGAGATGCATATTGGAGACCCCACTCATCCTGGGATTATATCACCTTAAGGAGAAAGTTTCCACCTACATATTTACAGGATAAACTAGGAATTAAGACTGCCCAACCATTTAGATCCTGGTGTGAATTCAAACGGTGTGTCCCTCTTCTTATATCCTTTATGGATGTAGGGAGGAGTAAAGACTGGACAGGGCCAAGGATATGAATGGGCCTACGTCTAAGAAAGTGCTCGACCTTTACACTTACCTGCTCGAACCTGAGACTCATCTTTAGAATTAAGCTCCTTAAGAGTATCCCTAATAAAAATGTTGCTGCTGTGGGCCCTAATCCTGCCATACAGCACCCTCGGACACCAGCCAAGCCTGTCCCCAGGCCTGGAATTACTGCTCCAGCCATTTTGCGTCTCCCCACCTCCCTCCCAGGTTACCTCATTTCAGCCCACTATACCTGTGGGCCCTCCTAGCTCTGAGGACCTTATTATTTCTCTGACAAATGCCTCCCTTGAAGCTATTCATAATACCTGTGAATATCAATATCAAGAATATTGGATTTGTTTTTTGCCTACTCCCCCTTTTTATGAGGGAATAGCTGTTTTATACCCCCCCTCCTTTTCTGATAATAGCAATTTGTTATTATGGGCTACTTCACCTGAGGGACGTCTCACTATTAGTTCCATCTCGGGCATAGGCTTCTGCCTTTTGGGGCCCTCTATGCTTCCCACCTCCAAGATTTGGTCCCTATTTGTAATCAGACATTGATTTTAAATAATACCTTTCTATATACCATAGCATCCAATGGTACCTATTTTGCCTGTGCCAATGGATTGACATTATATATTTCCAATTTTGATTTTTTAAAGACCAGAGATTATTGTGTAGTTATTATCATTCTCCCTCATTTTTTATTCTCAATTCAGAGTCTTTTCTTAATGTTCTGGATCAAGGTCTTTCCCTTAGGATCAAACGAGAGCCTCTGACAGCCCTTATGTTGTCTGTCATATTAGGAATCAGCACTATTGGCACAGGTATTGGCATTGCTTCTCTAGTCACCTCCAATAATCATTATGCCCATCTTCAGTCTCTTATTGATAAAGATTTAAATAATTTGAGAGAAGGGATACAAGACCTTAAGGACTCTGTGGCTTTTCTTTCTGAGGTGGTATTACAGAACAGGAGAGGACTTGACCTTGTCTTCTTTAAGGAAGAAGGTCTCTGTGTAGCCCTCAGAGAAGAATGTTGCTTTTAGTCTGATAAGACAGGCCTTGTACAAAATAGCCTGGACAAAGTCAAAAAGAGTTTAGAGGAAAGAAAAAGAGCCAGAGAACAAGAGTCATGGTATCAAAATTGGTTCTCTACTTCACCTTGGCTTACTACCCTATTGCCTAGTTTACTAGGACCCTTTGTTGGTATTTTATTGCTTCTGTCTTTTGGCCCTTGGGCTCTTAACTGTCTCACAAGTTTTGTTAAGAACAAGATTGATGCTGCCATCAAGAAGCCAGTTGAATTTCATTACCATCAACTGAAGACTGAAGGAAATCCATAAGTGTTTCTGCCAGAGACAGGCACAGCTGCCAGCCACCCTGCCTTCCCTATGGCTGACCCCTAGATTTCCACACCCTCAAGAAAGGTTCCTGGCATGCTTGGCTCTGCCCTCATGTCTCTTGCTAGGGAGACTGGCCCCTTGATACCCTGACAAAAATTGGATTTTTCCTAAACTAAGGCATGCCTTTGATGTGGCCCTCTAATATCCGGGAGTCTTCCATTATGACAATATTACACCCCAAATAACAAATGGATGATAACCTAGGCATTCACACAAGGATGTGTGAGAGAGAACAGAAGGGCATCTAGAGAGAAGAGAAGACAGAAGGATATCCAGGGTGAGCAGAAAATTGTCAGGCATCCAGACAGAGGAGAAGACAGAAGGGTATCGGGAGAGATGAGAAAACAGAAGGGCATAGGGATAGAGGAGAAAACAGAAGGGCATCCAGAGAGAAGAGAGGACAGAAGGGCATCCAGAGAGAGGAGAGCACAGAAGGGCATCCAGAGAGAATAGAGTACAGAAGTGCATCTAGAGAGAGGAGAAAAGAGAAGGGCATCCAGTGAGAGGAGAAGAAAAACAGAAAATGCAGAGAGAGGAGAGAAAAGAAGGGCATCCAGAGAGAGAAGAAGACACAAGGGCATCCAGGGAGAAGAGAGGACAGAAGGGCATCAGGAGATAGGAGAAGAAAGAAGGACATCCAGGGAGAGGAGAGGACAGAATGTCCTTCAAGAGAGAAGATAGGAAATAAGGGCATCCAGAGAGAGGAAAGGACAGAAGGACATCCCAAGAGAAGACAGGAGAGAAGTGCATCCAGAGTTATGAGAGAACAGGAGAGAATCTAAAAAGAGGAGAGAAGAGAAGCCCATCCAGAGAGAGCAAAAGACTGAAGGACATCCAGAGAGAGAAGAGGCCTGAAAGGAATCCAGAGAGAGGAGAAGACAGAAGGGCATCCAGAGAGAGGAGAGGACAGAATGGCATCCAGTGAGAGGAGAGAACAGAAGGGTATCTAGAGAGAAGAGAAGACAGAAGGATACCTAGAGTGAGGAGAAAATTTTTGCGCATCCAGAGAGAGGAGAAGACAGAAAGGCATCTAGGGACAGTAGAGAATAGAACACAATCCAGAGAGCGGAGAAGACAGAAGAACATCCAGAGAGAGGAGAGAACACAAGGGCATCCAGAGAGAATGGCATGTAGAAAGAACAGAGAACAGAGGGTATCCAGAAAAAGGAGAAGACAGAAGGACATATAGAAATAGGAGAAGAAAGTAGTGCATCCAGAGAGAGGAGAGGACAGAATGGCCTCTAGAGAGAAGAGATAAAAGAAGGACATCCAGAGAGGGAGGAAGTGGCAGAAGGGCATCCACAGAAAAGAGAAAAGAATGTCATACAGTAAAAGGCGAAGACCGAAGGTCCTGTAGATTGAGGAGAGAACAGAAGAGCATCCAGAGAGCGGAGAAGACAAAAGGGCTCCCAGAGAGAGGAGAGAACAGAAGGGCATCTGGAAAGAGGAGAAAAGAGAATGAATCTAGATGTAGAGGAGGACAGACAGGCATGCTGAGAGAGAAGAGGACAGAAGGGTATCCAGAGAGAGAAGAGAACAGAAGGGCATCCAGAGAGAGGAGAAGACAGAAGAGAATCCAGAGAGAGGAGAGAACAGAAGGGCATCCAGAGAAAGAAGAGGACACAAGGGCATCAAGAGAGAGGAGAGAACAGAAGGGCATCCAGAGCGAGGATAGAACAGAAGGGTATCCAGAGAGAGGTGAGGAAAGAAGGGCATCCAGAGAGAGGAGACTGAAGAATGGCATCTAGAGAGAGGAGATCAAAGAAGGGATCCAGAGAGAAGGTAGAACAGTAAGCCATCCAGTGAGAGGAGAAGACAGAAGGGCATCCATGGAGAGGAAAGGTCAGAAGGGCATCCAGAGAGAGGAGAGAACAGAAGGGCGTCGAGAGAGGAGGAGACAGAAACACATTCACAGATCAGGGAGAACAGAAATGAATTCAGAGAGCAGAGAAGACAGAAGGGAGTCCAGAGAGAGGAGAGGACAGAAGAGCATTCAGCGAGAGGAAAGCACAGAAGGGCATCCAGAGAGATGAGAGAACAGAGAGGCATCCAGAGAGAATAGAGGACAGAAGGGCATCTAGAGAGAGAAGAGAAGAGAACGGTATCCAGCTAGAGGAGAAGACAAAAAGGGAATCCAGAGAGTGGAGAGAACAGAAGGACATCCAGAGAGAGGAGAGGACAGAAGGGCATCCAGAGAGGGAAGAGAACAGAAGGGCATCCATAGAGAGGAGTGTGAAGAAGGGCATCCAGAGAGAGGAGAGGACAGAAGTGATCAAGAGAGGAGAGAACAGAAAGCCATCTAGAGAGAGGAGAAGACAGCAGGGCATTCATGGAGAGGAGAGGACAGAAGGGCATCCAGAGAGAGGAGAGAACAGAAGGGCATCCAGAGAGAGGAGAAGACAGAAACACATCTACAAGGAGGGGAGAAAAGAAGGACATCCAGGGCGCAGAGAAGACAGAAGTGTATTCAGGGAGTGTAGATAATAAAACGGTATCCAGAGAGCAGAGAAGACAGAAGAACATCCAGAGATAGGAGAGAACATAAGGTCATTCAGAGAGAATAGAGGACAGAAGGGCATGTAGAGAGTGTAGAGAACAGAAAGATATCCAGAAAGAGGAGAAGACAAAAGGGCATCTGGAGATAGGAGAAGATAGATGAGCTTCCAAAGAGAGGAGTTGACAGAATGGCCTCCAGAGAGAATAGCGAAAAGCAGGGCATCCAGCGTGAGGAGAGGTCAGAAGGGCATCCACAAAAAAGAGTAAAGAAGGCCATACAGAGAGAGGAAAAGACAAAAGGGCATCTAGATAGAAGAGAGAACAGAAGGGCATCTAGAGATAGGAGAGAACAGAAGGGCATCCAGAGAAGGAGAAGACAGAGCAAATCCAGAAAGAGAAGATAACAGAAGGGCATTTGGAGAGAGGAGAAGACAGAAGGGCTTCCAGAGAGAGGAGTTGACAGAATGGCCTCCAGAGAGAAGAGAGAAATGAAGGGCATCCAGAGAGAGGAGAGGTCAGAAGGGCATCCACAGCAAAGAATATAAAAGGCCATACATAGAGAGGAGAAGACAGAAGGGTATCTAGATAGAGGAGAGGTCAGAAGGGCATCTAGAGAGAGGAGAGAACAGAAGGGCATCCAGAGAAAGAGAAGACAGAGTGAATCCAGCGAGAGAAGAGAAAAGAAGGGCATTTACAGAGAGGAGAAGACAGAAGAGCATCCAGGGTGAGGAGAGGATAGAACAGCATCCAGAGAGAAGAGAAGACCGAAGGGCATCTAGAGAGAAGAGAGAACAGAAGGGCATCCAGAGAAAAGAGTAAAGAAGGACATACAGACTGAGGAGAAGACAGAAAAACATCTAGATAGAGATGAGAACAGAAGGGCATTTAGAGAGAGGAGACAACAGAAGGGAATCCAGAGAGAGGAGAAGACAGTAAGGAATCCAGAGAGAGGAAAGAACAGAAGGGCATCCAGAGAGAGGAGAGAACAGAAGGGCATCCAGAGAGTGGAGAGAACAGAAGGGCATCCAGAGAGTGGAGAGAACAGAAGGGCATCCAGAGAGAGGAGAGAACAGAAGGGTATCCAGAGAGAGGAGAGGACAGAAGGGCATCCATGGAGAGTACAGAACAGAAGAGCAACCAGGGAGATGAGAGAACAGAAGAGAATCCAGAAAAAGGAGAGAACAGAAGGGCATCAAGGGAGAGCAGAAGACTGAAGTACATCCAGAGAGATAAATGGACAGATGGTCATCCGGAGAGAGGAAAATCCAGAAGGACATCCAGAGAGAGGAGAGGACAGAATTGCATCCAGTGAGAGGAGAGAACAGAAGGGCATCCAGAGAGAGGCAAAGACAGAAGGGAAACTAGAGTGAAGAGAGAATTGTAGGCCATCCAGAAAGAGGAGAAGACAGAGGGCATCAGAAGTGAGGAAAGAAGCGACGGGCATCTGGAGAGAGGAGAAGACAGAAGTGCATACAGAGAGAGGAGAAGACAGTAGGGCACCCAAAGAGAGGAAAGGACAGAAGGGCATCTGGGAGAGGAGAAGACAGAAAAGAATCCAGAGAGAGGAGAGAACAGAAGGACATCCAGAGAGAAGAGAAGACAGAAGGGCATCCAGAGAGAGCAAAAAAACAGAATGTCATCCGCAGAGAGGAGAGAACAGAAGGGCATCCAGAGAGATGAGAAGACAGAAGTGCGTCCTGAGAGGGGAGAGAACAGAAGGGTATTCATAGAGAGGAGAAGACAAATGGGCATCCAGAGAAAGGAGAGAACAGAAGGGCATCCATAGAAAGGAGACGACAGAAGGGCATCCAGAGAGAGGAGAGGACATAAGGACATCCCGAGAGAAGAGAAAACATAAGCCCATCCAGAGAGATGAGAGACCATTAGAGAATCCAGAAGAGGAGAGAACAGAAGCCCATTCAGAGAGAGCAGAAGACTGAAGGACATCCAGAGAGGAAAGAGGACTGAAGGGCATCCAGAGAGAGAAGAAGACAGAAGGGCATCCAGAGAGAGGAGAGGACAGAATGGCATCCAGTGAGAAAAAAGAATAGAAGGGCACCTAGAGAGAAGAGAAGACAGAAAGATATCCATTGTGAGGAAAAAAATGTTGGCATGCAGAGAGAGGCGAAGACAGAAGGGCATGGGAAAGACAAGAGAACAGAAGGGCATAGGGAGAGAGGAGAAGACAGAAGGGTATCCAGAGAGAACATAGGACAGAAGGCCATCCAGAGAGAGGAGAGTACAGAAGGGCACCCAGAGAGAGGATAGAACAGAGAGGAATCCAGAGAAAATAGGGGACAGAAGGGTGTCTAGATAGAGGAGAAGACAAAAAGGGAATTCAGAGAGAGGAGAGAAGGGCATCCAGAGAGAGAAGAGGACAGAAAAGCATCCAGAAACAGAGAGGACAGAAGGTCATTCAGAGAGAGGAGCGTGAAGAAGGACATCCATTGAGAAAAGAGGTCAGAAGGACATCCAGAGAGAGGAGAGAATAGAAGAACATCCAGAGAGAGTAGAGAACATGAGGACATCCAGAGAGAATAGAGGACAGAAGGGCATGTAGAGAGAGCAGAGAATAGAAGGGTATTCAGAAAGAGCAGAAGAAAGAAGGGCATCCGGAGATAGGATAAAACAGAAGGACATCCAGAGAGAGGAGAAGGCAGAAGAGCATCTACAGAAAAGAGTGAAGAAGGGCATACAGAAAGAGGAGAATACAGAAGGGTATCTAGATAGAGGAGGGAACAGAAGGGATTCCAGAGAGAGGAGAGAACAGAAGGTCATGAGGAATGAGGAGAAGAGAGAAGGAATCTAGATGGAGAAGAGGACAGACAGGCATCCTGAGAGAGGAAAGGACAGAAGGGCATTTAGGGAGAGAAGAGAACAGAGGGTCATCCAGAGAGAGGAGAAGACAGAAGGGAATCCAGAGAGACGAGTGAACAGAAGGGCATCCAGAGAGAGAAGAGGACAAAAGGGCATCCAGAGAGAGGAGAGAACAGAAGTGCATCCAGAGAGAGGATAGTACAGAAGGGTATCCTGAGAGAAGAAAGGACAAAAGGGCATCCAGATAGAGTAGAGAACAGAAGGGCAACCAGAGAAAGGAAAAGACAGAAGGGCATCCAGAGAGAGGAGAGGACAAAATGACATCCTGAGAGAACAGAGAACAGAAGCGCATCCAGAGAGATGATAGAACAGAAGAGAATTCAGAAAGAGGAGAGAATATAAGCCCATCCAGAGAGAGCAAAAGACTGAAGGACATCCAGAGAGAGAAGAGGACTGAAGGGCATCCAGAGATAGCAGAATACAGAAGGGCATCTAGAGAGAGGAGAAGACAGAAAGGCATCTAGATAGAGGAGAGAACAGAAGAGCACCAAGAAAGAGGAGAGAACAGAAGGGCATCCAGAGAATGAGAAGACAGAAGCAAATCAAGAGAGAGAGAGAGAGGAGAGAACAGAAGGGCATTGGGATAGAGGAGAAGACAGAAGGTCATCCAGAGGGAGGAGATGACAGAAGGGCATGGAGAGAGAGAAGAAATATAACGAATCCAGAGAGAGGAGAGAACAGAAGTGCATTCAGAGAGAGGAGATGACAGAAGGGCATCCAGAAAGAGGAGAGGATAGAACAGCATCCAGAGAGAGGAGAAGACAGAAGGGAATCAAGAGAGAGGAGAGAACACAAGGGCATCCAGAGAGAAGAGAGAGCAGATGGGCACCCAGAAAGAGGAGAAGACAGAAGGGCATCTGGAGAGAGGAGAGAACAGAAGGGCATCCAGAAAGAAGAGAGAACAGAAGGTCATCAATAGAGAGGAGAAGACAGAAGGGAATCCAGAGGGAGGAGAGTAAAAAAGGGCATCCAGAGAGAATATAGGACAGAAGGGCATCAAGGGTGAGGAGAGTACAGAAGGGAATCCATAGGGAGGAGAAGACAGAAGGGCATGAAAAGAGAGGATAGGGAAGAAGGACATTCTGAGAGAGAATAGAACAAAGGACATCCAGAGAGAGGAGTAGACAGAAGGGAATCCAGAGAGAAGAGATAGCTGAAGGGCATCTGGAGAGAGGATAAGACAGAAGGGCATCCGGAGAAAGAGAGATATGAAGGGCATCCAGAAAGTGGAGAGCACAGAAGGGCATCCAGAGAGAATAGAGGACAGAAGTGCATCTAGAGAGAGGAGAGAACAGAAGGGCATCCAGAGAGAAAAGAGGACAGCAGGGCATCCAATGAGAAGAAAGGACAGAAGGGCATCCATAGAGAGGAGAGTGACGAAGGGCATCCAGAGAGAGCAGAGGATAAAAAGCCATCAAAAGAGAGGAGAAGACAGAAGGGCATCCATGGAGAGGAGAGAACAGAAGGGCATCCAGAGAGAGGAGAAGGCAGAAAGGCATCCAGAGAGAGGAGAGGAAAGTTGGGCATCCACAGAAAAGAATACAGAAGGCCATACAGAGAAAGGAGAAGACAGAAGGGCATCTTCATAGATGAGAGAACAGAAGGGCATCCAGAAAAAAGAGAGAACAGAAGGGCTTCCAGAGAGGCAAGAGAACAGAAAGGCATACAGAGAGAATAGAGGACAGAAAGGCATCTAGAGAGAGGACAGAAGAGAAGGGCATCCAGAGAGAGGAGAAGACAAAAAGGGAATCCAGAGAGAGGAGAGAACCGAAGGGTATCCAGAAAGAGGAGAGGACAGAAGCACATCCAGATAGAGGAGAAGACAGAAGGGCATCCAGAGAGAGGAGTGGACATAAAGGTATCCAGAGAGAGGAGATATCAGAAGGGAATCCATGGAAAGGAGGGCTCAGAAGGGCATCCAGAGAGAGGAGAGAACATAAGGGCATCAAGAGAGATGAGAGGACAGAAGGGCATGTAGAGAGAGAAGAGAACCAAATGGCATCCTGATAAAGGAGAGAAGAGAAGGGCATCCAGTGAGAGAAGACGACAGACGGGAATGTAGAGAGAGGAGAGGACAGAAGGGCATCCAGAGACAGGAGAGCACAGAAGGGCATCCAGAGAATCAAGAGAACAGAAAGACATACAGTGAGAATTGAGGACAGAAGAGCATCTAGAGAGAGGAGAGAAGTGAAGGGCATCCAGAAAGAGGAAAAGACAATAAGGGAATCCAGAGAGAGGAGAGAACAGAAGGGCAGAAGGGCATACAGAGAGAGGAGAGGACAGAAGGGCATGCAGAGAGAGGAGAGTGAAAAAGAGCACCCAGAGAGAGAAGAGGACAGAAAGGATCCAGTGAGAGGAGAGAACAGTAAGCCATCCAGAGAAAGGAAAAGACAGAAGGGCATCTAGAGAGAGGAGAGAACAGAAGGACATCCAGAGAGAGGAGAGATCAGAAGAACATCCATGGAGTGGAGAGTTCAGAATGGCATCCAGAGAGAGGAGAATACAGAATCACATCCACAAAGAGAAGAGAACTGAGGGGAATCCAAAGAGCGGAGAAGACAAAAGGGCATCCAGAGAGAAGAGAGAACATAAGGGCATCCAGAGCGATGAGAGGACAGAAAGACATCCAGAGAGAATAGAGGACAGAAGGGCATCCAGGGAGATGAGAGGACAGAAGGGCATGTAGAGAGAGGAGAGAAGAAAAGGGCATCCATAGAGAGGAGAGAAGGGAAGGGCATCTAGAGAGAGAAGATGACAGAACGGCATGCAGAGAGAGGAGAGTACAGAAGAGCATCCAGATGAAGCAGAGAACAGAAGGGCTTCCAGAGAGAGGAGAGCACAGAAGCGCATCTGGAAAGAGGAGAAGAGAGAAGCCATCCAGATGGAGAAGAGGACAGACGGGCATCCTGAGAGAGGAGAGGACAGAAGGCCATCAAGGAGAGAAGAGAACAGAAGGGCATCCAGAGAGAGGAGAGGACAGAAGTGCATCTAGAGAGAGCAGAGAACAGAAGGGTATCCAGAAAGAGGTGAAGATAGATGGGCATCGGGAGATAGGAGAAGACAGAAGGGCATCCAGAGAGAAGAGAGAACATAAGGGCATCCAGAGCGATGAGAGGACAGAAAGACATCCAGAGAGAATAGAAGACAGAAGGGCATCCAGGGAGATGAGAGGACAGAAGGGCATGTAGAGAGAGGAGAGAAGAAAAGGGCATCCATAGAGAGGAGAGAAGGGAAGGGCATCCAGAGAGAGAAGATGACAGAAGGGCATGCAGAGAGAGGAGAGTACAGAAGCGCATCCAGATGGAGCAGAGAACAGAAAGGCTTCCAGAGAGAGGAGAGCACAGAAGCGCATCTGGAAAGAGGAGAAGAGAGAAGCCATCCAGATGGAGAAGAGGACAGACGGGCATCCTGAGAGAGGAGAGGACAGAAGGCCATCAAGGAGAGAAGAGAACAGAAGGGCATCCAGAGAGAGGAGAGGACAGAAGTGCATCTAGAGTGAGCAGAGAACAGAAGGGTATCCAGAAAGAGGTGAAGACAGATGGGCATCGGGAGATAGGAGAAGACAGAAGGGCATCCAGAGAGAGGAGAGTACAGAATGGTCTCTAGAGAGAAGAGAGGGCAGAGGGCATCTAGAGAGAGGAGAAGAAAGTAGTGCATCCACAGAAAAGAGTACAGAAGGCCATACAGAGACAGGAGAAAACAGAAGGGCATCTAAATAGATGAGAGAACAGAAGGGCATCCAGAAAGAGGTGACAACAGAAGGGCATTCAGAGGGAAAAGAAGACAGAAGGGAATCTAGAGTGAGGAGAGAATTATAGGGAATACAGAGAGAGGAGAAGACAGAAGGGGATTGGAAGAGAGGAGAAAAGAGAATGACATCCAGAGAGAGATGAGAAGACAGAAGGGAATCCATAGAGAGGAGAGAACAGAAGGGCACTCAGAGAGAGGAGAAGACAGAAGGGAATACAGAGAGAGGAGAGAACAGAACAGAATCCAGAGAGAGGAAAAGACAGAAGGATATCCAGAGAGAGGAGAATGAAGAAGGGAAACCAGAGAGAGGAGAGGACAAAAGGGATCCAGAAAGAGGAGAGAAAAGAAAGCCATCCAGAGAGAGGAGAAGACAGAAGGACATCCATGGAGAGGTGAGGTCAGAAGGGCATCCAGAGAGAGGTGAGAAGAGAAGGGCATCGAGAGAGGAGAAGACAAAAACACATGCACATAGAGGGGAGCACATAAGGGCATCCAGAGAGTAGAGAAGACAGAATGGCATCCAGAGAGAGGAGAGCACAGAAGGGCATCCAGAGAGAAGAGAGAACAGAGAGGCATCCAGAGAGAATAGAGGACAGAAGGGCATCTAGAGAGAGGAGAGAAGAGTAGGGCATCCATCGAGAGGAGAAGAAAAAAAGGGAATGCAGAGAGAGGAGAGAACAGAAGGGCATCCAGAGAGAGGAGAAGATAGAAACACATCTACAGGGAGGGGAGAAGAGAAGGGCATCCAGAGCGCAGAGAAGACAGAAGTGCATCCAGTGAGAGTAGAGAATTAAACGGTATCCAGAGAGCGGAGAAGACAGAAGAACATCCAGAGATAGGAGAGAACATAAGGGCATCCAGAGAGAATAGAGGACAGAAGGGCAAGTAGAGAGAGTAGAGAAAAGAAAGGTATCCAGAAAGAGGAGAAGACAGAAGGGAATTGGGAGATAGGAGAAGACAGAAGGGCTTGCAGAGAAAGGAGTTGACAGAATGGTCTCCAGAGAGAAGAGAGAAAAGAAGGGCATCCAGAGAGAGGAGAGATCAGAAGGCATTCACAGAAAAGAGTAAAGAAGGCCATACAGAGAGAGGAGAATACAGAAGGGCATCTAGATAGAGGAGAGAACAGAAGGGCATCTAGAGAGAGGAGAGAACAGAAGGGCATCCAGAGAAGGAGAAGACAGAGCGAATCCAGAGAGAGAAGAGAACAGAATGGCATTTGGAGAAAGGAGAAGACAGAAGGGCATCCAGAGAGAGGAGAGGATAGAACGGCATCCAGAGAGAGGAGAAGACAGAAGTGAATCCAGAAAGAGGAAAGAACAGAAGGGCATCCAGAGAGAGGAGAGAGCAGAAGGGCATCCAAAGAAAGGAAAAGACAGAAGGGCATCCGGAGAGAGGAGAGAATAGAAGGGCATCCAGAAATAGGAGAGAACAGAAATGCATCAAGAGAGAGGAGAAGACAGCATGGAATCCAGAGAGAAGAGAGAACAGAAGGGCATCCAGAGATAGGAGAGTGCAGAAGGGCATCTTGAGAGAGGAGAAGACAGTAGGGCATCCGGACAGAGGAGAGAACAGAAGGGCATCCAGAGAGAAGAGAGAGCAGAAGGGCATCCAGAAAGAGAAGACAGAAGGGCATCTGGAAAGAGAAGAGAACAGAAGAGCATCCAGAGAGAGGAGAGACCAGAAGGACGTCCAGAGAGAGGAGAGGACAGAAGGGAAGCCAAAGAGATGAGAAAACAGAAGGGCATAGAAAGAGAGGAGAAGACAGAAGGGCATCCAGCGAGAGGAGAGGATAGAAGGGCATCCAGAGGGAGGAGAAGTCAGAAGGGCATCCAGAGAGAGGACAGGGAAGAAGGGAATCCCAAAAGAGGAGAGAACAAAGGACATCCAAAGAGAGGAGAAGACTGAAGAGCATCCATAGAGAGGAGAGGAGAGGAGAGGAGAGGGGAGAAGTGCATCCAGAGAATGGAGAAAACAGAAGGGCATCCAGTGAGAGGAGAGAACAGAATGGCATCCAGAGTGAGGAGAGAGCAGAAGGGCATCCAAGAGAAGAAATGACAGTAGGACATCCGGAGACAGGAGAAAACAGAAGGGAATCCAGAGAGAGGAGAGAGCAGAAGGGCATCCAGAGAGAGGAGAAGACAGGAGGGCATCCTGAGAGAGGAGAGAACAGAAGGTCAGCCAGAAAAAGGAGAAGACAGAAGGGAAGCCAGAGAGATGAGAGAAGAGAAGGGCATAGATAGATTGGAGAAGACAGAAGGGCATCCAGAGAGAGGAGAGAAAAGAAACATATCCACAGAGAAGGGAGAACAGAAGGGCTTCCAGAGAGAGGAGAAGACAGAAGGGAATCCGCAGAGAGGAGAGAACAGAAGGGCATCCAGAAAGAGGAGAGAACAGAAGGGCATTAAGAGAGAGGAGAAGACAGAAGCTAATCCAGAGAGAGGAGAGAACAGAAGGGCATCCATAGAGAGGAGAGAGCAAAAAGGCATACTGAGAGAGTAGAAGACAGTAGGGCATCCGAAGTGAGGAGAGAATAGAAGGGCAACCAGAAAAAGGAGAGCGCAGAAGTTCATCCAGAAAGAGAAGACAGAAGGGCATCCGGAGTGAGGAGAGATCAGAAGGGCATCCAGAGAGAGGAGAAACCAGAAGGACATCCAGAGACAAAAGACAGAAGGGAAGCCAAAAAGATGAGAAAACAGAAGGGCATAAGTATAGAGGAGAAGACAGAAGGACATCCAGAGAGAGGAGAGGAAGAAGGGCATCCAGAGGTAGGAGAAGTCAGAAGGTCATCCAGAGATAGGAGAGGTAAGTAGGGAATCCTGAGAGAGGAAAGAACAAAGGGCATTCAGAGAGAGGAGAAGACAGAAGGGCATCTGGAGACAGGAGATAACAGAAGGGCATCCATAGAATGAAGAGGACAGAAGGTCATCTAGAGAGAGAAGAGCACAGAAAGGCATCCAGAGAGATGAGAGAACAGAGGGGAATCCAGAGAGACTAGAGGACAGAAGGGCATCTAGAGAGAGGAGAGAAGAGAAGGGCGTTTAGCGAGAGGAGAAGGCAAAAAGGGAATACAGAGAGAGGAGAAAACGGAAGGGCATCCAGAGAGAAGAGAGGACAGAAGGGCATCCAGAGAGAGGAGACTGAAGAAGGGCATCCAGAGAGAGGAAAGGACAGAAGGGCATCCAGAGAGAGGAGAGAACAAAGGATATCCAAAGAGAGGAGAAGACAGAAACACATCGAAAGAGTGGGGAGAACAGAAGAGCATCCAGAGAGCAGAGAAGACAGAAGGTCATCCAAAGAGCAGAGAAGGCAAAAGGGCATCCAGAGAGAGGAGAGGACAGAAGAGCATCCAGAGAGAGGAGAGGGCAGAAGGGCAACCAGAGAAATGTGAGAACAGAGAGGCATCCAGAGAGAATAGAGGACAGAAGGGCATCTAGGGAGAGGAGAGAAGAGAAGGGCATCCAGCGAGAGGAGTGTGAAGAAGGGCATCCACAGAGTAGAGAGCATAGAACGGATTAAGAGAGGAGAGAATAGAAAGCCATCCAGAGAGAGGAGAAGACAGCAGGGCATCCATGGAGAGAAGAGGATAGAAGGGCATCCAGAGAGAGGAGAGAACAGAAGGGCATCCAGAGAGAGGAGAAGAAAGAAACACATCTACAAGGAGGGGAGAACAGAAGGGCATCCAGAGCGCAGAGAAGACAGAAGTGCATCCAGGGAGAGTAGAGAATAAAACGTTATCCAGAGAGCGGATAAGACAGAAGAACATCCAGAGATAGGAGAGAACATAGGGCATCCAGAGAGAATAGAGGACAGAAGGGCATGTAGAGAGAGTAGAGAACAGAAAGATATACAGAAAGAGGAGAAGAAAAAAGGGCATTGGGAGACAGGAGAAGATAGAAGGGCTTCCAGAGAGAGGAGTTAACAGAATGGCCTCCAGACAGAAGAGAGAAAAGCAGGGCATCCAGAGAGAGGAGAGGTCAGAAGGGCATCCACAAAACAGAGTAAAGAAGGCCATACAGAGAGAGGAGAAGACAAAAGGGCATCTAGTTAGAGGAGAGAATAGAAGGGCATCTAGAGATAGGAGAGAACAGAAGGGCATCCAGAGAAGGAGAAGACAGAGCAAATCCAGAGAGTAAAGATAACAGAAGGGCATTTGGAGAGAGGAGAAGACAGAAGGGCATGCAGAGAGAGGAGAGGATAGAACGGCATCCAGAGAGAGGAGAAGACAGAAGTGAATCCAGAGAGAGGAGAGAACAGAAGGGCATCCAGAGAGAGGAGAGAGAAAAAGGGCATCCAGAGAGAAGAGAGAGCAGAAGCCCATCAGGAGAGAGGAGAAGACAGAACGGCATCCAGAGAGAGGAGAAGACAGAAGTGCATCAAGAGAGAGGAGAAGACAGAAGGGAATCCATCGAGAGGAGAGAACAGAAGGGCATCCAGAAAGAGGAGAGCGCAGAAGGTCATCAGGAGAGAAGAGAAGACAGAAGGGCATCCAGCCAGAGGAGAGAACCGAAGGGCATCCAGAAAAAGAAGAGAGCAGAAGGGCATCCAAAGAGAGGACAGAGCAGAAGGGCATCAGGAGAGAGGAGAAGACAGAAGGGCATACAGAGAGAGGAGAGAACAGAAGAGCATCCAGAAAAAGGAGAAAACAAAAGGGCATCCAGAGAGAGGAGAGGATATAACAGCATGCAGAGAGACGAGAAGACAAAAGCGAATACAGAGAGAAGAGAGAACAGAAGGGCATCCAGAGAGAGGAGAGAGCAGAATGGAATCGAGAGAGAAGAGAATACAGGATATCCAGAGTGAGGAGAAAAGTGTCCTGCATTCAGACAGAGGAGAAAACAGAAAGGAATGTAGAGTGAGGAGATAATGGTAAATCATCCAGAGAAAGGAGAGATCCGGAGGGCATCCAGAGAGAGAAGAGCACAGAAGGGCATCCAGAGAGATGAGTGAACAGAGAGGAATCCAGAGAGAATAGAGGACAGAAGGGCATCTAGAGAGAGAAGAGAAGAGAAGGGCATCCAGTGACAGGGGAAGGCAAAAAGGGAATGCAGAGAGAGGAGAGAACAGAAGGGCATCCAGAGAGAGGAGAGGACAGAAGGGCATCCAGAGAGAGGTGAAGAAAGAAGGGCATCCAGAGAGAGGAGACTGAAGAATGGCATCAAGAGAGAGGAGAGGAAAGAAGGGATCCAGAGAGAAGGTAGAACAGTAAGCCATCCAGTGAGAGGAGAAGACAGAAGGGCATCCATGGAGAGGAAAGGTCAGAAGGGCATGCAGAGAGAGGAGAGAACAGAAGGGCGTCGCGAGAGGAGGAGACAGAAACACATTCACAGATCAGGGAGAACAGAAATGAATTCAGAGAGCAGAGAAGACAGAAGGGAATCCAGAGAGAGGAGAGGACAGAAGAGCATCCAGAGAGAGGAAAGCACAAAGGGCATCCAGAGAGATGAGAGAACATAGAGGCATTCTGAGAGAATAGAGGACAGAAGGGCATCTAGAGAGAGAAGAGAAGAGAACAGTATCAAGCTAGAGGAGAAGACAAAAAGAGAATCCAGAGAGAGGAGAGAACAGAAGGGCATCCAGAGAGAGGAGAGGACAGAAGGGCATCGAGAGAGAGGAGTTGACAGAATGGCCTCCAGAGAGAAGAGAGAAAAGAAGGGCATCCAGAGAGAGGAGAGGTCAGAAGGGCATCCACAGCAAAGAATATAAAAGGCCATACAGAGAGAGGAGAAGACAGAAGGGTATCTAGATAGAGGAGAGGTCATAAGGGCATCTAGAGAGAGGAGAGAACAGAAGGGCATCCAGAGAAAGAGAAGACAGAGTGAATCCAGCGAGTGAAGAGAAAAGAAGGGCATTTGCAGAGAGGAGAAGACAGAAGAGCATCGAGGATGAGGAGAGGATAGAACGGCATCCAGAGAGAAGAGAAGACCGAAGGGCATCTAGAGAGAAGAGAGAACAGAAGGACATCCAGAGAAAAGAGTAGAGAAGGCCATACAGACTGAGGAGAAGACAGAAGAACATCTAGATAGAGATGAGAACAGAAGGGCATTTAGAGAGAGGAGACAACAGAAGGGAATTCAGAGAGAGGAGAAGACAGTAAGGAATCCAGAGAGAGGAAAGAACAGAAGGGCATCCAGAGAGAGGAGAGAACAGAAGGGCATCAAGAGAGAGGAGAGAGCAGAAGGGCATACAGAAATACTAGAAGACAGGAGGGCATCTCCAGAGAGGAGAGAAAAGAAGGGCATCCAGAGAGAGGAAAGACCAGAAGGACATCCAGAGATAGGAGAAGACAGAAGGGAATCCTAAGGGATGAGAAAACAGACGGGCATAGAAGAGAGGAGAAGACAGAAGGGCATCCAGAGATAGGAGAGGACAGAAGGGCATCCAGAGTGAGGAGAAGACAGAAGGGCATCTAGAAATAGTAGAGGGAAGAAAGGAATCCAGAGAGAGGAGAGAACAAAGGGCATCCAGAGAAAGGAGAAGACAGAATGGCTTCCATAGAGAGGAGAGGACAGAAAGGAATTCAGAGAGAGGAGAAGACAGAAGGGCATATGGAGACAGGAGAGAACAGAAGGGCATCCAGAGAGAGGAGAGGACAAAAGAGCATCCAGAGAGAGGAGAGCACAGAAAGGCATCCAGAGAGATGGGAGAACAGAGAGGCATCCAGAGAGAATAGAGGACAGAGGGCATCTAGAGAGAGGAGAGTAGAGAAGGGCATCCAGTGAGAGGAGAAGACAAAAAGGGAATCCAGAGAGAGAAGAGAACAGAAGGGCATCCAGGGAGAGAAGAGAACAGAAGGGCATGCAGAGAGAGAAGAGAAGAGAAGGGCATCCATAAAGAGGAGTGTGAAGAAGGGCATCCATAGAGAGGAGAGGACAGAAGGTATCTAGAGATAGGAGAGAACATAAAGCCATCCAGAGAGAGGAGAAGACAGAAGGGCATCCAGAGAGAGGAGAGGACAGAAGGGCATCCAGAGAGAGGAGAGAACAGAAGGGAATTCAGAGAAAGGAGAAGACAGAAGCACATCTACAGGGAGAAGAGAAGAGAAGGACATCCAGAGCGCAGAGAAGACAGAAGTGCATCCAGGGAGAGTATAGAATAGAATGGTATCCAGAGAGTGGAGCAGACAGAAGAACATCCAGAGATAGGAGAGAACATAAGGGCATCCAGAGAGAATAGAGGACAGAAGGGCATGTAGAGAGAGTAGAGTACAGAAAGCTATCCAGAAAGAGAAGAAGACATTAGGGCATCGGGAGATAGGAGAAGACCGAAGGGCTTCCAAAAAGAGGAGTTGACAGAAGGGCATCCAGAGAGAGGAGAGGACAGAATGGCATCCAGAGGAAGTAGAAGAAAGAAGGGTATCCAGAGAGAGGAGAGGAAAGAAAGGAATCCCGAGTGAGGATAGAACAAAGGACATCCAAAGAGAGGAGAAGACTGAAGGGAATCCATAGGGAGGAATTGATAGAAGGGCATTCAGAGAGAGGAGAAGACTGAAGGGCATCCATAGAGAAGAATGGACAGAAGGGCATTCAGAGAGAGGAGTTAGCAGAAGGGCATCCTGAGAGAGGAGAAGACAGTAGGGCATCCAGAGAGAATAGAGGACAGAAGGGCATCTAGAGAGAGGAGAGAAGAGAAGGGCATCCAGTGAGAAGAGAAGACAAAAAGGGAATCCAGAGAGAGGAGAGAACAGAAGGGCAATCAGAGAGAAAAGAGGACAGAAGGGCATATAAAGATGGGAGAGAAGAGAAATGCATCCAGGGATAGGAGAAGACAAAAAGGGCACTCAGAGAGAGGAGAGAGGAGGAGGGCATCTAGAGAGAAGAGAAGACAGAAGGATATTCAGAGTGAGGAGAAAAGTGTCATGCATCCAGAGAGAGGAGAAGACAGTAGGGAATCTAGAGTGAGGAGATAATGTTAGGGCATCCAGGGAGAGGAGAGATCAGAAGGGCATCCAGAGAGAAGAGCACAGAAGGGATCCAGAGAGAGGAGAGACGTTAAGGGCATCGAGAGAGGAGAAGACAGAAACACATCCACAGAGAGGGCAGAACAGAAGGGCATCCAGAGAGCAGAGAACACAGAAGGGCATCCAGAGAGAGGAGAGGACAGAAGAGCATCCAGAGAGAGGAGAGCACAGAAGGGCATCCAGAGAGATGAGAGAACAGAGAGGCATCTAGACAGGATAAAGGACAGAAGGGCATCTAGAGAGAGCAGAGAACAGAAGGGCATCCAGCAAGAGGAGAAGACAAAAAGAGAATCCAGAGAGAGGAGAGAACAGAAGGGCATCCAGAGAGAGGAGAGGCCAGAGGGCATCCAGGAAGATGTGAGGAAATTAGGGTGTCCAGAGAGAGGAGAGGACAGAAGGGATCCAGAGAGAGAAGAGAACAGAAAGCCATCCAGAGAGAGGAGAAGACAGAAGGACATCCATGGAGAGGAGAAGTCAGAAAGGCATCAAGCAGAGGAGAGAAGAGAAGGGCATCGAGAGAGGAGAAGACAGAAACACATCCACAGCGAGTGGAGAACAGAAGGGCATCCAGAGAGCAGAGAATACAGAAGAGCATCCAGAGAAAGGAGATGACAGAAGAGCATCCAGAGAGAGGAGAGCACAGAGGGGCATCTAGAGAGATGAGAGCACAGAGAGGCATCTAGAGAGAATAGAGGACAGAAGGGCTTCTAGAGAGAGGAGAGAAGAGAAGGGCATCCAGCAAGAGGAGAAGACAAAAAGGGAATCCAGAGAGAGAAGAGAACATAAGGGCATCCAGAGAGAAAAGAGGATAGAAGGGCATCTAGAGAGAGGAGAGAAGAGAAGGGCATCCAGCAAGAGGAGAAGACAAAAGGGGAATCCAGAGAGAGGAGAGGACAGAAGGGCATGCAGAGAGAGGAGAGCAAAAAAGAGCACCCAGAGAGACTAGAGGACAGAAGGGATCCAGAGACAGGAGAGAACAGAAGGGCATCCACAGAGAGGAGAGAACAGAAAGGCATCCAAAGAGAGGAGTGGATAGAAGGGTATCTAGTGAGAGGAGAAGGCAGAATGGCATCCAGAGAGAGGAGAAGACAGTAGGGCATCCAGAGAGAGGAGAGGACACAATGGCATCTAGAGAGATGAGAGAACAGAAGATCATCCAGAGAGAGAAGAGAACAGAAAGGCATGTATAGTGAGGAGAGGACAGAAGGGCATCCACAGATTAGGAAGAACAGAAGAGCATTGAGAGAGAGGAGACAATATAAGGGAATCCAAAGAGAGGAGAGAATAGAAGAGCATCAATAAACAGGAGAGAACAGAAGGGCATCCATAGAGATGAGAGAACAGAAGATCATCTAGAGAGAAAAGAGAACAGAAGGGCAAACAGAGATATGAGAGGCCAGAAAAAAAAATCCAGAGGAGAGTACAGAAAGGCATCCAGAGAGACGTGAGGACAGAAGGGCATCCAGAGAAAGGAGAAGATGGAAGGTCATCCAGTGAGAGAAGACAAAAGGGCAACCAGAGAGATAAGAGAACAGAGAAGCATCCATAGAGAGAATATAATAGAAGGGCATCCAGAGAGATGAGAGGACAGAAAGGAACATAGAGAGACGAGAAAACAAAAGTGCATATAGAGAGAGAAGAAGACAGAAGGGCATCCAGAGAGAAGAGAACAGAAGGGCATCCAGAGAGAGGAGAGTAAAAAGGGAATAAAGAGAGAGGAGAGAACAGAAGGGAATCCAGAGAGAGAAGAGGACAGAAAGGCATCCACATATTGGGAAGAACAGAAGAGCATCGAGAGAGAGGAGACAACATAAGGGCATCCAAAGAGACTAGAGAACAGAAGGGCATCCAGAGAGAGGAGAAAACAGAAGGGCATCTGGAGAGAGGAGAGGACAGAATTGCTTCCAAAGAGAGAAGAAGGCAGAAGGGCATCCAGAGAGATTAGAGGACAGAAGAGAATCTAGAGAGAGAAGAGAACAGAAGGGAAACCAGAGATATGAGAGGACAGAAGAAAATCCAGAGAGAGGAGAGGACAGTAGGGCATCCAGAGAGAAGAGAGTGCAGAAGGGCATCAGGAGAGAGGAGAGAACAGAAGGGCATCCAGAGAGAAGAGAATACAGAAGGGCATCCCGAGAGAAGAGAGATAGAAAAGCATCAGATGAGAGGAGAAAACAGAAGGGCATCAAAAGAGAGGAGAGGACAGAAGGGCATCCAGAGAAAGGAGAAAACAGTAGGGTATCCAGAGAGAGGAGAGGACACAAGGGCATCAAGAGAGATGAGAGAACAGAAGATCATCCAGAGAGAGAAAAGAACAGAAGGGCATCCAGAGAGAGGAGAATACAGAAGGGCATCCAGAGAGAAAAGAGGACAGAAATGGCATCCAGAGAGAGAAGAGGACACAAGGGCATCCAGATAGAGGAGAGAACAGAAGGGCATAAAGAGAGAGGAGAGAACAGAAGGGTATCCAGTGAGAGGAGAGAAATGAAGGGCATACAGAGAGTGGAGAGAACAGAAGGACATCCCAAAAGAAAAGAGAACAGAAGGGCATCCAGAGGTATGAGAGTACAGGAGAGAATCCAGAAAGAGGAGAGAATATAAGCCCATCCAGAGAGAGCAGAAGACTGAAGGACATTCAGATAGAGAATAGGACCAAAAGGCATTCGGAGAGAGATGACAGAAGGGCATCCAGAGAGGAGGAGAGAACAGAATGTCATCCAGTGAGAGGAGATAATAGAAGGGCATCTAGAGGGAGGAGAAGACAGAAGGATATCCAGAGTAAGGAGGAAATTGTCAGGCATCCAGAGAGAGAAGAAGCCTGAAGGGCATTGAGAGAATCGAGAGAACAGAAGGGCATAGGGAGAGAGGAGAAGACAGAAGGGCAACTAGAGAGAGGAGAGGACAGAAGGACATCCAGAGAGATGAGAGAACAGAAAATCAGAGAAGAGAATGGAGAAGAGAGAAGGGCATCCAGAGATTGGAGAGGACAGAAGGACTTCCCAAATGAAGAGAGGACAGAAGGGCACTCAGAGAGATGAAAGAACAGGAGAGAATCCAGAAAGAGGAGAGAACAGAAGCCCATCCAGAGAGAGCAGAAGACTGAAGGAAATCGAGAGAGATAACAGGACCAAAGGACATCTGGAGAGAAGAGAAGACATAAGGGCATCCAGAGAGATGAGATAACAGAAGATCATCCAGAGAGAGAAGAGAACAGAAGGGCATCCAGAGAGAGGAGAAGACAGAAGGGCATACAGAGAGAGGAGAGAACAGAAGGGTATCCAGAAAGAGGAGAGAATAGAAGCCCATCCAGAGAAAGCAGTAGACTGATGGACATCTAGAGAGAGAAGAGGACTGAAATGTATCTGGAGAGAGGAGAAGACAGAAGGGTATCCAGAGTGAAGAGAAAATTGTCAGGCATCCAGAGAGAGGAGAAGACAGAAGGGCATAGGGAGAGAGGAGAAGACAGATGGGCATCCAGTGAGAGGAGAGGACAGAAGGGCATCCAGAGAGAGGAGAGCAAAGAAGGGCATTCAGAGAGACAAGAGAACAGAAAGGCATCCAGAGAGAATTGAGGACTGAAGGGCAACAAGAGAGAGGAGAGAAGAGAAGGGCATCTAGAGAGATGAGAGGATAGAAGGGCATCCAGAGAGAGGAGAAGACAGAAGGGCATCCATGAAGAGGAGAGGTCAGAAGGGCATCCAGAGAGAGGAGAGAACAGAAGGGCATCCAGAGAGAGGAGAAGACAGAAACACATACAGAGAGAGGAGAGAACATAATGGTATCCAGAGAGTGGAGAAGACAGAAGTGCATCCAGAGAGAAGAGAGAACAGAATTGCATCCAGAGTGATGAGAGAACAGGAGAGAACCCAGAAAGAGGAGCGAACAGAAGACCATCCAGAGAGAACAGAATACTGAATTACATCCATAGAGAAAAGAGGACTGAAGGGCATCCGGAGAGAGGAAAACACAGAAGGGCATCTAGAGAGAGGAGAAGACAGAAGGGCATCAAGATAGAGGAGAGAACAGAAGGGCATCCAGAGAGAGGAGAGAGCAGAAGGGCATTTAGAGAGAGAAGAAGACTGAAGGGAAGCCGGAGAGACGAGAGAACAGAAGGGCATAGGGAGAGAGGAGAAGACAGAATGGCATCCAGAGAGATGAGAAGACAGAAGGTTGTCCAGAGAGTGGAGATGACAGAAGGGCATCGATATACAAGAGGATAAAAATAGGGAATCCAGAGAGAGGAGAGAATAGGAGGGCATCCAGAGAGAGGAGAGAGCAGAAGGGCATCCAGAGAGAGAGTTGAGGACACAAGGGCATCCAGAGAGAGGAGAGAACAGAACGGCATCAAGAAAGAGGAGAGAAGAGAAGGGTATCCATAGAGAAGAGAGGACAAAAGGGCATTCACAGAGAGGAGAGGACATAAGGACATCCCGAGAGAAGAGAGAACAGAAGCACATTCAGAGAGATGATAGAACATTAGAAAATCCAGAAAGAGAAGAGAACAGAAGCCCATCCAAAGAGAGCAGAAGACTGAAGGATATCTAGAGAGAGAAGAAGAATGAAGGGCATCCAGAGAGAGAAGACAGAAGGGCATCCTTAGAGAGGAGAGGACAGAATGGCATCCAGTGAGAGGAGACAACTGAACAGCATCTAGAGAGAAGAGAAGACAGAACAATATCCAGAGTGAGGAGAAAATTGTCGGGCATCCAGAGAGAGGAGGAGCCAGAAGGCCATCATTAGAGATGAGAAAACAGAAGGGCATACGGAGAGAGGAGAAGACAGAAGGGCATACAGAGAGAGGAGAGGACAGAAGAGCATCCAGAGAGAGGAGATCACAGAAGGGCATCCAGAGAGACAAGAGGACAGAGAGGCATCCAGAGAGAATAGAGGACAGAAGGGCAGCTAGAGAGAGGAGAGAACAGAAGGGCATCCAGCGAGAGGAGAAGACAAACAGGGAATGGAGAGAGAGGAGAGAACAGAAGGGTATCCAGAGAGAAAAGAGGACAGAAAGGGATCCAGGGAGAAGAGAGGACAGAAGGGCATCTAGAGAGAGGAGAGTGAAGAAGGGCATCCAGAGAAAGGAGAGGAAAGAACAGAAAGCCATCAAGGGAGAGGAGAAGATAGAAAGGGACCCATGGAGAGGAGAGGTCAGAAGGGCATACAGTGGGAGGAGAGAACAGAAGGGCATCCAGAGAGAGGAGAAGAAAGAAACACATCCACAGAGAGAGGAGAACAGAAGGGCATTCAAATAGCAGAGAAAAGAGAAGGGCATCCAGGGAGAGTAGAGAATAGAACAGTATCCAGAGAGTGGAGAAGACAGAAGAACATCCAGAGAGAGGAGAGAGCATAAGGGTATCCAGAGAGAGGAGAGAGCAGAAGGGCTTCCAGAGAGATGAGAAAACAGTAGGGCATCCGGAGAGAGGAGAGAGCAAAAGGGCATCCAGAGAGAGGAGAAGACAGAAGGGAAGCTGGAGAGATGAGAGAACAGAAGGGCATAGGGAGAAAGGAAAAGACAGAAGGGCATCCAGAGAGAGGAGAGGTCAGAAGGGCATCCAGAGAGAGGTGAGCACATAAGGCATCCAGAGAGAGGAGAGAACAGATGGGCATCCAGAAAGAGAAGAAGACAGAAAGGTATCCGGAGAGAGTAGAGAACAGAAGGGAATCCAGAGACAGGAGAGTGAATAAGGGCATCCATGGGGAGGAGAGGTCAGAAGTGCATCCAGAGAAAGGAGAGAACAGAAAGTCATCCAGAGAGAGGAAAAGACAGAAACACATCCACAGAGAGGGGAGAACTTAAAAGCATCCAGAACAGAGAAGACAGAAGGGCATCCTGGGAGAGTAGAGAATAGAATGGTATCCAGAGAGTGGAGAAGACAGAAGAACATCCAGAGAGAGGAGAGAACATAAGGGCATCCAGAGAGAATAGAGGACAGAAGGGCATGTAGAGAAAGCAGAGAACTGAAGGGTATCCAGAAAGAGGAGAAGAAAGAAAGGCCTCGGGAGATAGGATAAGACAGAAGTGCATAAAGAGAAAGTAGAGGACAGAATGGCCTTCAAGAGAGAAGAGAGAAAAGAAGGGCATCCAGGGAGAGAAGAGAACAGAAGGGCATCAAGAGAGAGAGAGTAGAACAGAAGGGCAACCAGAAAAAGGAGAAGACAGAAGGGCATCCGGAGAGAGGAGAGGACAGAAGGACATCCCGAGAGAAGAAAGTACAGAAACACATCCAGAGAGATGAGAGAACAGGAGAGAATCCAGAAAGAGTAGAGAATAGAAGCCCATCCAGAGAAAGCAGAAGACTGACGGAAATCTTGAGAGAGAAGAGGACTGAAGGGCATCCGGAGAGAGGAGAAGACAGATGGACATTCGGAGAGAGGAGAGAACATTATGTCATACAGAGAGAGGAAAAGACAGAAGGGCATCCTGAGAGAGGAGAGAACAGAAGGGCATTCAGAGAGAGGAGAGAGCAGAAGGGCATCAAGAGAGAGGAGAAGACAGAAGGGCATCCGGAGAGAGGAGATGTCAGAAGAGCATCCGGAGACAGGAGAGAACAGAATGGCATCCAGTGAGAGGAGAGAACAGAAGGGCATCAAGAGAGAGGAGAAGACAGAAGGATAACCTGAGTGAAGAGAAAATTGTCGGGCATCCAGATGTCGGAGAATACTGAAGGGCATCTAGAGAATTGAGAGAACAGAAGGGCATAGGAAGAGAGGAGAAGACAGAAGGGCATCCAGAGAGAGGAGAGCACAGAAGGGCATGCAGAGAGAGGAGAGAACAGAATGGCATCCAGAGAGAAGAGAGTACAGAAGGGATCCAGAGAGAGGAGAGTACAGAAGGGATCCAGAGAGAGGAGAGAACAGAAAGCCATCCAGAGAGAGGAGAGGACAGAAAGGCATCCAGAGTGAGGAGAGGACAGATGGGAATCCAGAGAGATAAGGGAACAGAAGAGCATCCAGAGGGATGAGAGGACAGAAGAGAATCTAGAGAAAGGAGAGAACAGAAGGGCATCCAGGGAGATGAGAAGACAGAAGGGCATCCAGAGAGAGGAGAGGACAGAATGGCATCCAGAGAGAGGAAAGAAGAGTAGGACATCCAGAGAGAAGAGAAGACAGAAGGGCATCAGGAAAGAGAAGAGAACAGAAGGACATCCAGAGGGAGGAGACAACAGAAGGTCATCCAGAGTGATTCAAATACGGAAGGACATCCAGAGAGAGGAGAGGACAGGACAGAAGGGCATCCAAAGAGAAGAGAAAAGAAGGGCATCCAGAGAGATGAGAATACAGAAGGGCATTCAGAGAGATGAGAGGACAGAACGTCATGTAGTGAAAGGAGAAGACATAAGGGCATCCATAGATAGGTGAAAACTGAAGGGCATCCAGAGAGAGGAGAAGACAGAAGGCCATCCAGAGAGATGAAGTGAAAGAAGAGCATAGAGAGAGTGGAGAGATCAGAAGGTCATTCAGAGAGAGGGGAAGACAGAAGGGCATCCAGAGAGAGGAGAGGACACAAAGACATCCAGAGAGAAGAAAGAACAGAAGGGCATCCAGAGAGAGGAAAACACAGAAGGGCATCTGGATAGAGGAGAGAAAATAAGTTCATCCAGAGAGAGGAGACAACAGACGGTCATCCAGAGAGACGAAAAGACAGAAAGGCATCCAGAGAGAGGAGAGAACAGAAGGGCTTCCAGAGAGAGGAGAGAACAGAAGGCATGTAGAGAGAGAAGAAGACAGAAGGGCATCCATAGATAGGTGAAAACAGAAAGGCATCCAGAGAGAGGAGAAGACAGATGGGCATCCGGTTAGAGGAGAGAACCGAAGGAATCCAGAGAGAGGAGACAAGAGAAGGTCATCCAGAGAGAGGAGAGGATAGAAGGGCATCTAGAGAGAGGAGACGACAGAAGGGCATCCAGAGAGAAGAGAAGATAGAAGGGCATCCAGAGAGAGGAGAAGACAAATGGGCATCCAGAGAGATAAAAGAACAGAGAAGCATGCATAGAGAGAATATAATAGAAGGGAATCCAGAGAGAGGAGAGAACAGAAGGGCATCCAGAGAGAGGAGAAAATAGAAGGGCATGTAGAGAGAGGAGAAGACAGAATGGAATCCCGAGAAAGGTGAGCACAGAAGGACATCCAGAGAGAAGAGAACAGAAGGGCATCCAGAGAGAGGAGAGTAAATAAGGGCATACAGAGAGCTGAGAGAACAGAAGGGCATCCTGAGAAGGTAGGAAAGAAGTACATCCTGAGAGAGGAGAAGACAGAAGGCATCAGTGAGAGAGAGGAAATTACAGAAGGGCATCCAGAAAGAAGAGAAAAGAAGGGCATCCAGAGAGAGGAGAAGACAGAAGGGCATCCAGAGGAAGGAGAGGACAGAAAGTCATAAAAAGAGTGGAGAGGACAGAAGTGCATCCAGAGAGTCGAGGAACAGAAAGGCATGTAGAGAGAGCAGAAGACAGAAGGGCATCCAGAGAGATGAGAGAACAGAAGGTCCTCCAGAGATAGGAGTGAACAGAAGGGCATCCACAGAGATGAGTGAACAGAAGATCATCCAGAGAGAAAACAAAACAGAAGGGCATCCAGAGGGATGAGGGGACAGAAGAGAATCTAGAGAGAGGAGAGAACAGAAGGGCATTCATAGAGATGAGAAGACAGAAGGGCATCCTGAGAAAGGAGAGGACAGAAGGGCATTCAGAGAGAGGAAAGAACAGAAGGGCATGCAGAGAGAGG
>NW_023045057.1:0-48870 GCF_011762505.2 Arvicanthis niloticus | reverse complement strand
AAAGGTTGTCACTTTAAATCACACTTACACTTTGCATGGCTGCAAGTGTCGTTCTAAGTGCATTAAAGACTGATCGTTTACAAGATGACTGACCTTTAACGTGCATGTCTTAATTATCTTCAACAGTTTACAAGGTCTTGGCTTTTATAAGATTGGGAGTTTTCAGCTTTATCTCTGTTAAGTTTAAGCCTTAAAATTGGAATTGGAGATTTAATTTAAGATCCTTTAGCTTCCAGATAAAACTTTAAACCATGAATACAGTTCACAGAGAAGCTGAGTCCTTGCATTTCTGACCCTTTTATACTATACCTTCATAGACTATTACAGTTTCTTCTGAGTCAGTTTATCCAAATAGCTAAAGCTTAACCGAGAGTTACCAAAGACAAAGAGGCTAGACATCTTCAAGTTAGTTTTTTGTTAGCCTGCATAGACCTTAGGAATTCATAAACCTTATTCGTCAAACATGTTCCGTATCTAAAGAAGGTTTGTTTGTTTGTTTGTTTGAGCTTGATGTTGAACTCAGTTAGCAAAGACTGGTTAAGACAAGTGGTTAGATAAAGCAGAGGGCTCCTTAGGACTAGGAAGTTTTACGGGTATCTGTGGTCACTTTGACTAAGACAGTGACAGAGTCATGTGGTATGTCCCCTCTTTAACCTTAGTAAAGATGGCTGCCAGCAATGTGGTTGTTATTTATTCTAAAGTGAGCCACCAGGCATACACTTTTTTCTTTTTAAAAAATCTATTTTCCTAAACAAGAGTTGAATCCAAGTTGCATATAAGCATATTGTAGTAAATTAAAATTACCCATGTATAGATTTTTTTCTATCAACCTTTTCTGTTACAGGTTTTAAGCTTTTTGTTACAGATTTCACAGTTTTTTTTTTTTTTTTAAATAACCACACCCAATGAACTTAAAAATCCTGAGATAAAGTTTGTACAGTGGTCTTATAGATATTGAGGTAAAGTTTGTACTTTAGCAAAAGGTTTTGAGCTATAAGAGAGGAGATTATTTAGAGTGTTAAGTAACCAAGAAATAGTGTATTTGATAAGCAGCAGCAGCCCCTACTGGGAGTAGTTCACTTTTTAGCTGTACAGCTTAAGGCATATGTTGTCTTTTTGGAGGCTCTTCTGTTTTGCCTTCCTTTCCCTCCCTCCCACCCCAAAATAGTCACATGATTGTTCTGACCCAGGGCACAGAGAGTTTGGAGAAAACATTTAAACAATTTTGCTTGGATCCGGAGAGAGCAGACAGTTAACTACAGAGCCAGCTTTTTAGTAGAATAGCATAAAACAATGTTTAATATTATCCATACCTCCAAAGACACATCTTTTAAAGATGGAATCCAGGGATCAGCAGAAGAGACTAGAGACAGAATAGAGCAAAGGAGGTTTAGGGAGAAGGCGGTTTTCAGATCTTTTGTGATGTGTGATGTGTGCTTGTGTGATGGCAGAAGTTGTCATAGTCTGTGAGAATTTGGCCATTTTCTGACCACTGAGACTGATTATCGCTTCTGTACTGAGGCCGCGCTGCGTGTAGTAAGACAGTGAGGCCTTGGTGGACTCTGAGTCTGAGGAGAAGAGAGATTACAGGAGGCAGGTAGTTCTGAACAGGAAGAGCCCGTTTTGAGAGACAGGAGCTGAGAGGTCTAGCAAGTAGGAAAAGAAGACATCTTTCAGAAGTAGAGTGGAGAGAGGTGGGAGAGGTGGACGGAATAGGGGTAGAAAATCGAGCTGTGCCAGAGGGGGAACATTCCAGTGTGTTAGATCCCGGGAGGGTGTAGAGAAGCTGCCATAGTTACATATTGGACTTCTGTAGACTAGGTTCCAGATGCTGAGGGAAATAGAAAAGGCAGGATCCAGCCTCCCAATGAATGGGACAGAAACAGAGAAGGCAGCCCATAGAGGGGAGGGGGAAGGAGGAGAGATAGTGGTTAGCCATAGTTAGAGAGCAGGTTTCAAGGAGAGAGCTGAGAGACAGCAAGGGAGGCAGCCAGGGGAGAGTGAGGGGATGGGAGAGACTTAGTAAGTGCCATGGTGACATTTGCAAGTTGGGGTGTCCCCAAGCAGACCAAGAGATTTAGAATTGAGATGCCCAGGATGGGTGGAGGGGCATCCATTCTTCCCATGATGGGACACTCAGCAGGGTGTAGGAGGAAATTTCCTGACAAACTAGTGCCATTTTGTGGTAGGCTTCTGGTGAACAAAAACTGCCTTAAACTTTCTGCTTTTCCAGTGAACAGACATCTTTAGGCTTGTTTACCCAGTAACAATCCTTTTTATCTGATTAAAGTCTTGTTTAGGACAATGTCACCATCACTGCCATTTGGAGGGATGGGAAGTTTTGGACCTGACAGTATGTACACATTTTACCCTATCTTTACAACTTTGTAAAGTATGTGCATTTATTTTAAGTTTAGAAATAAAGATATTCCAACACCCGAGTTTGCTGCATAATATTTATTAATAATCACTAATTTTTAAAAAGACTGTAGACTTGGTCACAAATATCAAGTTAAACTTAAATCATTGGGAATCTTGCCTCAATTGTAATGGTCACTTTTCATAAATAAATATTACACAAAACACTAAAAAATGTGGGAAGAGATAGTCTCTCAGCAACCATACTAATCTATTAACAGAAAAAAAATGAAGCATAAGATCATAATTTACAAGATTATTAACTTCAGGATGCAGATTAAAGACAGATTAAACAGAGTTATATGTTAAAAAACATTCTTGGGCCAGCAGGATCAAACTGTGCTGTAGGACTGAGGGATCTGTTCAGAAATTCACCTATGAGCTTTTCAAATGGTTACCTGCCTCAGAGGAAACTGTTACACTGTCTTCTTCCAAAGTGCTTGAGAGAAGATAGGCTGGTTAGTGAGTTTATTCTTAAGTACTGGAGCAGGTAGAGGTGGAAGAGGTAGTGCCTAGCCACTACATCGGTTTGCTAACTCGATGATTTTTATTAAAAATTTGTATCATGTATATCTGTGTATATGTGTATGGAACATGTATGTACCACAATACATATATGATAGTCAGAGGGATCTTGTGTGAGTCAGTCCTCTCTCTTTCTACTGTGTTTGTCCTTGGTATTAAACTCAAGTTGACAAACACTTTTACCTGCTGAGCCATCTTGCTGGTCATCAGTATGCTTTAAATTACAGGCAGAAATAA
Source organism: Arvicanthis niloticus (assembly GCF_011762505.2). Taxonomy (NCBI): domain Eukaryota; kingdom Metazoa; phylum Chordata; class Mammalia; order Rodentia; family Muridae; genus Arvicanthis; species Arvicanthis niloticus. Next base: position 45,690 of record NW_023045057.1, on the reverse strand, counting down.
TTCTGATTAATTTACTTATAGAATATGATGTAAAGTATTACAGTATAGTGTCATACTTCATGAAGATAATTTTGTTTACTTTTTATTTCAGTTTTTTAAGGATGTATAGATACGTACTGGAATGTTGTATTAAAATACATTTCTTATCATGGGCTAAATTTAAAAAAGCAACTACCTGGGAACCATATATTATTGTTACTCATTTTACCATGGAAGTGTCTTTAAGGTACTTCTTGTTTACATTTTAATATAACGTGCACCTGCCTGTTACAAGGGAATAAGCTGGTCTTAGTGACCCTTGTTTCTTCCTGTGAGGGTTTGATTGTTTTCTTATGTGCCCTTTGCGTACTGCTCTATGATCCCAGGCCTGGAATAAAGATCTTACACAAATGCACATGTATCCATTACTGAGTTAGAGTTGGTGGTGGTGCCGTTACCCTGAATAGAAGTTGACAATGAGGTAAATGATGCAGGAGACTTAAGTGGCTGACAATATAGACCAAGTTAGGACCACTTGAGGGTCCAATAGAAAATGCTGGCTTCATCCTTAGGAGGAGCTGCCTATTTTCTTCCCCAAGGAGCTCTTTCCTTCATCACCACAATTCTCTTAGTGATTTTCTTCTAAAAAAGAATGCCCCTTTCCCCCTCCCCCACCCTGAACGCTTGTGTGTGGTTTGCATGGGGCATTGGGGCTCTAGGAAATGCTAGCTAGAATTCCCAGCACTTCAGTATGCACTCAGTATGAGCTTATTGGCCTTCATTTCTAACTTGTCGATTCTTGCACTCTACCATCTACTTTATCCCAACACTCAGTTCTGTCCTCCCCCTTCATTTCGTGGTCCTTGGGCTCGTGGGTGAAGGAAGAGCTGATGGTCACCTGAAAACAGCCAGAGAGGGAGGTTCCTACTAGAGTGAAAGGAAACGATGGTAAACAGGAACATGGGGTTGCCCTCTGCATTTTCACAGTTTCGGAGGGGGAATGTTTCTGGAAGTAACCTGGATTTTTTAGTGTACATAAATTACATATCTTACCCTGTGAGTAAGATTTTGTTATCAAATCAGCCTGGCTCCTCTGAGGATTCTCTGGATTAGGCCTCGACCTTCCTTCATGAATACTTAAAATAACCTTAATATAGTGTCTTGAAGGTCTAGGATGTATCTTCTGGGGATGACCTAGCACCCATTAACATGTCCACCAGACAAACTAGAAGCAGATAGTAGCATTAATCCGTGGGTATAATCATAGTTGTTGAGCAACTAATAAAACTTACCAGGTCATCAAAAGAAGGAAAAGGTGGAGGAGAGGAAGGAAGAAGAGGAGGAGGGGGAGGAGGAGATGGATGGGGACTAGGCAGAAAGAAGATGGACTGGACTGGGAGGGCATGAGAGGGTACGGGGAAGGGGAATAGAATCCAAATACATATATACAAGTGTGGAAATGAAATCTATTGTGTATAGTTAATATTTCCTAAAATATATGTTTCTGAATTTGCTTCTGTCAGGTATTTTGTCATAGCAACCAAAGTCAAAGCAACTCACTAAGCTGGGCACATAAAATATAATTGTTATTTTTCTGCTATCCTCTTTGCATGTTTATTACTCTTTTCAACTACTCTGAATGATATTTTAACATTTGTACTTTCTTTGGTTTTTATGTTGTTATTGTATGACTTCTAGACTGGCTGGGTTTGAACAAAACTCCGGCTTTAACATTTATGAATGTTTTGATAAAATGCCATAGAAGGGGAAAAACATTCCTGGTCTCATGGATTATTTGAGGGTTTTATGCATTAATGTATAAAAAAAGTCAGTGATACTTAGTATATTTTAATGATCAGAAAGGGTCATTTCTGTACTTATACAATAAAATGCAAATTTTAAAAAATTCTTTCAAATAATTAATGTATTCTCTTAGTATCTGCCTTATTGCTGTTAAGTAATTGTTTTAAATTTTTGGACCACTAACATTGTCATTACTAGTGAGCTTGCTGTATTGTCAGAAATCTATTTTCCAGTTTCGTACTACTGAATTAGAATATCTGATATTAGGGCTGGGACATAGCTTAGGTATAGACCACTTTAGTAGCTATAAAATACTAGTTCTGAACCCACAACTCCCCCCTCAAAAAATCAAGTAGTCGTGTTTCATAAAAGTATAATTCTAATCAGAATTTATATTTTAATACTTCCCATTTATGGGAAGTACACATGGTTTGAAAAATACCTTTTTCAGAATGTCCTTTTCATCTGAAAAATAGACATCTTACATTAATATACAATTGAAAAATGTAAATACTTATGTCCATGCCTTTACATTTAGTTTTTCATAAAAGTATAGTATCTACTTTACTTCTGTGGATTTTATATCATCTTTACTTAAGAGCTAGGTAATAAATTAGATAATACTACTGTGCTAACATGTCTCAGTTAATAGTTAGGATCGCCCAGCCTATGAAAAACACTCTTTCCTGACTCACTTCATCCTGGCTCACATTAAGAACAGAGTCAATGACCACATGACCATTGTGCTATGTATTTTTATTTCAGGAACAGTTGACCTTCAGGGATGTGGCCATTGATTTTTCTGGAGAGGAATGGGAGTGTCTGAACTCTGAACAGCAGAATTTGTATACGGATGTGATGTTGGAAAACTATAGGAATCTTGTCTTCTTGGGTAAGAACAACCTCTCCACAGAGTTCCTAACTCAGTACTAAAATTCATTTTTCTTGTGTGATGGTTTGTATATGCTGGCCCAGGAGTGACACTATTAGAAGGAGTGGCCCCGTTGGAGTAGGTGTGTTACTATGGGTGTGGGCTATAAGACCGTCATCCTAGCTTCCTGGAAGCAAGTATTCTGCTAGCAGCCTTCAGATGAAGATATAGAACCCTAAGGTCTGCCTCCACCATGCCTACCTGTATGCTGCCATGCTTTTGCCTTGTTGGCAATGAACTGAGCTGCTGAACCTGTAAAGCAGCCCTAATTAAATGTTGTCTTTTATAAGACTTGCATTGGTCACGGTGTCTGTTCACAGCAGTTAAACCCTAACTAAGACAGAAGTTGGTACCAGGGACTGGGGTATTGCTGTGATAGGCCTGACCATGCTTTTGTTTGGAAGAATGTGGGTTTGGGGACTTGGGATTTGGAAAGCAGTAGAATGCTTTAAATGGGGCTTAATGGCCTATCTTAGTAGGGATATGGAAAACTGTTACTGAGAGTGATTTGAATTGTCTGGACCTGGCCCAAGAGGTTTCAGTGGAGAATTTCAATATGTACCCTAGAGACTGTTTTTGTGGTATTTTGGTGAAGAATGTGGCTACTTTTTGCCCTTGTCTGAAGAGAAGGTGAAGAGACTTAGATTAATTGCACTGACCAAGGAAGTCTCAGAAATGCCCATCATAGACTTTGTTCTCTGGTTTAGTCTCATGAAGAAAAATTTAAACAAGCATAGCAAGCTGAGAAAGGAAAAATATAAAATATGTGGTTTAAGTATTAAAGGGGCACCAGGAAGTGAAATGGAGCTGAATCCTGTGTTCAAGGATATTAAATTGAGTTAAAGGAGTAGTGTCCTTAGGGCAAGATCTCACCCAGCTAAGTTTAAGTCCAGGCATATATCTTTTAATCTCAGGCAGCCAAGACAAGCAGATCTCTGAATTCAAGGGCAGCCTACATCAGGGCAAGTTCTAGGTGAAGAAAAACTTAAATCCAGGCTTAGTGGACCACATTTTAATCCCAGGGTTTAGGAGACAGGCATGCAGATCTCTGAGTTCAGTCAGTCTACAGAGCAAGCTCCAGGACAGCTAAACTTAGGCAATGAAGGAGTTGATAACAGAAAGCTGGTGATGATGTAATAGAACAAGAGGCCATGTTCCAGCCCCAGCAAGCAGCGGAACTCAGCAGCTTTGGCCACGTGGCTCTGGCTTTAGAGTCTAGAATAGAAGGGACTACTGGGACAATTGATGCTGGTTAGCTGGAGCTAAGAAATTAATGATGATTAAGAAGAGACCAGCATCACTGAGGCGAATTCTTAAGTGTTTTCTGAGAGCACAAAGAAGCTGTGTTCCAGAGATAGCCAAGGTTGTACCTCATGCTGCAGCTGGACTTGGTAATGTGTAAGAGTCACACAGGTGGTACTGGTTTTAAAGGCATGAAGGGGCCATGAAGAGCAGCTGAGGCTTGGCACTGTGAGAAGCCATTGAAGGCCATTGGTAAAGCTGCAGCCTCAGTTACAGTTGATGGCCCAGGACTGAAGGAGTCATGCAGAGGATCTGAGGCTTGGCACCATGAAGACGGCCTATGAAAGGCTATTGGTGAAACCTAGTTGCAGTGGAAGACCCCATTGGAGATGCCAGTACCATGGGGTGATCACCAAGAACAGCAGCAGCAATGGAGTGGATCAACCTGAGCTTAGAGTGCTCCAGAGGGTAGAACTGGAGAAGTGACGCCAGCCCTTTGGAGGATCCCAGAAGATCATGTGTCGATCTCAGACATTGAAACAAGAATTTGTACATTGAAGTTGCCTTGGAGACCCCAAGATGGTTGAGATGCCAGAGCCATGGTTTATCTGCTAAGGAAAGCTGCTAACAGGGAGTGGAACTAGCCTGGGAGAAAGAAGTTTGTTGCAGTCAACAAAGATGAAAAAGGAGTTGGGGATCTGAAGAGCACGTTGACATCAGACATGGAGATGCATTTTGTAGTTTGCTCAGCTGGTTTCCTGTCTTGCTTTGGGGATTATAGTTAAGTGATTGGATGAATCTCAGAAGAGAAGAGGTTGAACTTTGGACTTTTAACATTGTTGAGACTGTTATAGACTATGGGGACTTATGAAGTTGGACTAAATGTATTTTGCATTATGCTATGTTTAGGTATGGCCCCCATAGACTCGTAGTTTGAACAAGCCTTTGGGGGCCAGGGAGTGGAATGTGATGGTTTTATGCTTGGCCCAGGGAATGGCACGGTCAGAAGGTGTGGCCTTGTTGGAGTGGGTGTGTCACTGTGGGTGTGGGCTATAAGACCCTCATCCTAGCTGCCTGGAAGCCAGTATTCTGCTAACAGCCGTCAGATGAAGATGTAGAATTCTCAGCTCCTCCTGCACCATGCCTGCCCACATGCTGCCATGCTCCTGCTTTGATGATAATGGACTGAACCTCTGAACGTGTAAGCCAGCCCCAATTAAATGTTGTCCTTATAAGACTTACATTGGTCATGGTGTCTGCTCACAGTGGTAAACCTCTAACTAAAACATCTTGCTTTTTTGAATATATCTTGGGAGCCTGCGGTTTCAGGGGAGGAAGTGTTGAAATAGGTAGGTTTTTTTTTTTTTTTATTTGTAGTTTTAAAATCTTTATCCTCTTTAGTGGTAGTTATAACAGCCAAGAGGCATAAAATATTGTAATTTATATCTTAAAGTCCAGTTATCCCTCCTTTAACTGTGATTTGATAGTGGACAAAGGTGAAGTACAATTCTTTAAATTGAATGTATATTACTCTGTATCTGTATGGAAACAATGATTGGAAAAGTAATCTTTAGAATACTGTTATATGTTTATAATGGTTTTTTCATATGAACATTATTCTAGGGCAGATATGTTACTAGTTATGAGGAAATCTCAAGTAAGTGTCATGCTCTGTTTTCCAATAACTAGGTCTTGCTATGTCTAAGCCATACCTGGTTACCTGTCTGGAACAAAGAAAGAGCCCTGGAATGTAAAGAGACAAAAGACCCTGGCGGCGTTCCCAGGTGAGTAGGATCGGAGGAAGCAGAGCACACAGAGCCGAGAGGAGCTGTGTAGGAAGCCCTGGTCCCGGTGCCATTGGCTTTTCACAGATGCAGTTCTGTTTGTCCTTTGTCACCGAAAGGTATTGTCTACCCTGTGTTCCCCATCCTTTTAAGTCCTCCGAGCCTAGTTGTCCTGCAGTCATGTCTTGTGTGTTTACAGTGATCCATGAAGTCTTCCCCTTCACCTGTGAGGGGCTGCATAAAAGGGGCAGTTCTTTTGTGATGTTTGGGAGCCTCAGAAAGTCTGGACATGTCACATGACCTTCTTGTCAGTGTACTCTAATATATTAATGGTGATAAGGTGTTTTCTCTTAACATTTATTTAATATTTATTTTTTAATCATCTCAGCTTTTTAATAAACATTATAATGGGCTTTCTATGATTTTTTTTTTTTTTACTGATTGACAGTATATAGAGACAAACCTGAGAATTAGTTTATGTAGAGACATTTTTAATCACCACCTGTTTGTTCCAGATTTTATAAGATAATGGTTCTTTTTTCCTTCTTTATATTTCTTTTTCTGTATTTTCAGTTTTTGGAGTAGGTTCCTATGTCCATTAAAATTACTAGTTTTAACCTGTGTTATTATTGAATATCAATTATATTATTAATTGTCAATTATTATTATTATTACTATTATTGAGTGTCAATTATAAATACTGTTTATTGAAGGACAGTGTAAGATGAAATAAAATAAGATTGAGTTACATACATGCCTATTACCAGTAAAACTGCATGTGTTTTTATTTGCCTGGATAAATAGAACCCTTTTTTTGTTTATGACTTGTGGGTGTTTTTCTGACTGGATTGCGTTCAATTGTCATTTCACCCTGTCCTCCATGAGTATTCTTGAAAATGACAGTAATTTTCTTATCTGTGTCTTGATAAATCTATTTCTATGTCTGAGAGACAGTTTGATTTCAAGTTAGCTTCTGAGAAATTTCACTTTTATTTCTTTTTCATTTAGCCTTTAACCATAATAAAAACCACATAAAATCAAATTTATTGTCTAAAAGATTTTATCATTCTGTTTTATAGTGTTAAGTATATCCAAATTGTTGTGCAACACATCTTTATAAACTTTTCAATTTACAAAGTAAAATTCAATCTTTATAAACAAAAAGCAGTAGTTTTTTTTGTTTTGTTTTGTTTTCTGCAGTATCCCTGTGGTTAGTGTTTATGGACTGTGAGGGTCACAGGTTCCTACTGTGCACACTGTTTGCTGGATGTGCTAATCTGTGCATAATTTTAGATGTTAGATTTCTAAGAGAATTCTTCAAAGTCTACTGGGTGAAATAAGTGTCTGCCTTGATTTCTTTCAGCTCTGTTTTCTCATCATAACCAAGACTTCTCACCAGAGCAGAACATAAACTATTCATTCCAGGAACTCATCCATGGACCTCGTGGAGAGTGTGGCTTTGACAGTTGTACTTCCAGAAGAAAGGGGCCATGTAGAGGAGGGTGACATCCTGAGAGCCTGTTATGACAGGCATGACTCATTTCTTACAGCTGACAGCAGCAAAATCTTCACTTCCAGGAGAGAGCAGGAACAAGAAATGGTTCATGAAAACCCTCAGGTTATGCCAGCTACCTGTGAAGAGCCGTGTACTTCTGTCAGCAAACATCAGAGTCAGTTTTTGAAGCATACCCCTTCTTTCAAAAGATAGTTTGGGACATCTACCAAGGGGTCTAGTTCATTCTTCAGCTAATGACTTCAACAATTTCAAATGTAGCTTTGGATTAAGCTTTCATTCAAATATTTTGTAGATGGGGAACTTAAAAATGAAGGAAAAGGATTCTAAATGTAATCAATTTGAGAACTCTATCATGAAAAATTCATTAGTGTATAATCAACAAATAGGTCTTTCATGTGCCAAAGCACAGAATTCCCATAAGTATGGCAAGTTTTTTACACATCCGGTATCACCCAACCAAAATTCAAGTACAGATATTTTGGAAATTCAGTATATATGTAAAGAAAATAGGAAGGCCTTCACTGAGGAGTCCCACCTTAAGTAATCACCAGGGCGTGTATATTGGAGAGACAGTTTATCAAGGTAATGAAAATAATAGTGACTTAACCCAAGAGTCACACCCTGCTAATCATCAGTCTGCTCATTTGTACAAATGCTACAAATGTGACACAGTCTTTCATCAATACTCAGAACTTATTATCCATCAGTATATCCATATTCAAGATCAAATTTCCAAGGATATGGATTGCAACACAGCTTTCAATCAGAGTTCAAGCCTTACTAGAAGTCATGCTGGAGAAAAACCCTACAAATGTAAGGAATGTGGGAAAGCCTTACCTATTGTTCAAGCCTTAGGCAGCATCATAGAATTCATTCTGGAGTCAAACAGCACAAATGTAAAGACTGTGGCAAAGCCTTCTACCATAAATCACTCCTCACGCAACACCAGAGCATTCATGCTGGCAAGAAACCCTACTGCTGCAAATTTTGTGGCAAAGCTTTCAATCAAAGATCAACTGTTACTCAGCACCAGAGAATTCATACTGGAGAGAGGCCCTACCATTGTAAAGACTGTGGCAAAGCATTTCATCAAAGATCGAGCCTTAGCCTACACCAGAGAGTTCATACTGGAGAGAAGCCCTACAAATGCAAAGACTGTGGCAAAGCCTTCAACCGTAACTCACTCCTTACTCAGCACCAGAGAATTCATACTGGAGAGAGGCCCTACCATTGTAAAGACTGTGGCAAAACGTTTAATAAAAAATCAAGCCTTACTCAACACCAGAGAATTCATACTGGAGAGAAGCCCTATTCTTGTAAAGATTGTGGCAAAGCTTTTAATCAAAGATCAAGCCTCAGCTTACACCAGAGAGGTCATACTGGGGAGAAACCCAATAAATGTAATGAATGTGGCAAAGCCTTTAATCGTGTTTTTTTCCTTACTCAACATCAGAAAATTCATACCGGAGAGAAGGCTTACCACTGTAAAGATTGTGGCAAAGCGTTTAAGCAGAGGTCCAGCCTTACTCAACACCAGAGAGTTCACACTGGCGACAAGCCCTATCATTGTAAGCACTGCAGCAAGGCTTTTACTCAGAGGTCAAGCTTTACTCGCCACCAGAGAATTCATACTGGAGAAAAGCCCTACAAGTGTCAAGACTGTGATAAAGCTTTTAGCCGTAACTTACTTCTCATTCAACACCAGAGAATTCACACAGGCGAGAAGCCTTACCATTGTCAAGACTGTGGTAGAGCGTTTAATCAAAGATCAAGCCTTACTCAACATCAGAGGGTCCATACTGGGACAAGCCCTTCTGTTGTAAAGATTGTGGTAAGGCTTTTACTCAGAGATCAAGCTTTAACCGACACCAGAGAGTCCATACTGGAGGGAAGCTGTACAAATGTAAAGAGTGTGACAGTACCTTTAAATGCAGTTCCCACCTTGCTGAACACCAGTGCCCCTCATTAGACAGCTGCTTCGAAGACACAAAATTTCTCCAATATGTGTGAGTTTATTGTTCTGTTACAGCCAGTTAGCAAACACAGATAGATTTATTGTGAAAACATGAAACATGTTTGATTATATAAAAGGTACTCTCTGTGGCAATACCTAACTGGATTTCCAGAACCACATCCTGGTTTAATTAAGTAATAATATTTTTCTTTCTTGTCATTTGTCAACTGGTTCTATGTTAATATTTGTATTCTCAAATGTATTTCCCAAACATTGTCCAAACTGTATACATAAAACATACACTGCCCAGTGCACACATAACAGTGCACAGTGGGCGCCACACCAGAGGAGTCTTTGTCAGGTCCCCTATGGTTTACACATCTAAATTGTGTAGCATAGAACTTGGCTGTCTTCCCCTGACCCTCAGAAACATGTAGAATTGTGTTTACTGTCCCTTCTACAGCATAGTTAACATGAGATTTTCATGATGATAACCACAAGAAGCATCTTTAACCCTGCATGTATATTTTTTTCTTAAGTCATGAAACAAACTATAGAGCCCAGATAGCAAAAAGAAAGAAAAAAACCTTCAAGTATATATTGAGTTGGTCTGAGGATCTTGACTTCTGAGTCTACTGCTAAAAAGTCTGCAAATACATAGATGGTGCATGAATTCACACTTTTATACAATGAAATTACATTTGGGGGGGTGTTGTGTGCCACAACATCCATGTGAGAGTCAGAGGACAGCTTCCAGTCCGATCTGTCTGTCATTTCCTGTCATTGAACTCAGCTTACCAGGCTTCACTGCAAGTGCATTCACCTGCTGAGTTAGCTCTTCCTTGAGTGGATTTTAGGGTCTGGGATTTTTCTGGCCTCTGTCACAGAAAACCCTGCTGTTTTCTGCCCTTTTGTAATTAGAAAGTTAGGCAAGACCACCGGCTGCAAATTGCATCACAGTGCATTTAATCTCCCTTTGACTTGAAGACATGGCCATATTTAAAAATGAGAATGTACAGAAAATGTAGGGAGACATTTTTGTGTTGAGAGTTCAAAACCGACTCCATAAAGCTAAAGGCCTTTTGGGGTAAGTTCTTGAGATCATGTCTAGTGAGATGCTGCAGTTGATAGAAGGCTGTGTTAGACTCCTGGTGGTGAGTACAGAATCTGTAAGGGCAGAGAAACACTGACAGGCTCTGATTTGATGTATTGTCAGAAGAGAGAAGAGATGCTAATGATGAGAGACAAAGCAGCGCCTAATTCAGAGCTAAGACAACTACCTGTAAGCTCTGTACTGGGAATATTGTTTTCCTCAGCTGATAGTCTATTTTATCACACTGTCTAGGGTCTGTGCCAGGGCTGTTTCTTCTCTGTGTTGGCTGAAAGTCAACCCAAACCTCACCTGCCTGGATCATTTGGGCATTAAGTCCAGGATCATTGATTGAGACCTGTCTTACTGTATCTAGTACCTGGCAAGTATTTAGGGACTCTTCTTCCACTTCATGGAAGAGGAATGCATGGTGCATAATTCCTTCACAGAAGCATTTTTGTTTTATAGGAGAATCATTCCAGTTTCCCGGTACTCAAATGATGAAACCAGTGGCCAACTAAAGGCAAAATATACTCAATAATTTCTTCACATAGCTCTTCCAAGGCAACAAAAACAATCACAAAGCAGTCATGGCTGGAAATTTCTAGAAAACTTCAATGCAAAACAAGTGAATAAATAATTGAACTTTGTATGGTTTTATCAGCACAAAGGAGGAAAGCAATGATTGACAAGTTTGCATTTCTTCGAGAAATTTTTTTTTTTTATAATTATATTACTTGTTCTGCTAACTTCCACAATGGCATTTTCTAGAAAAGTTGTTATTTCTATTTGTGTTGTTTTTACCTTGTTGAAAAATTTGTACTCTAATAGAATTATCTTAGAGAAAGTTAAAGAGATAACTTGGTTGTTGTTTTATTTTATTAAGTGGGAAAGTAACTGTAGTTTGCTCTCTGTTGCTGTGATAAATACCACAATCAAAAACAACTTGGGGAAGAAAAGGTTGTTGAGGGTAGGAACTAAAGCAGGAGCAGGGGGTGGAAGCACATAAGAAAGATGCTCACTGGCTTGCTCCGTCTAGCTCATGCTCAGTCAGCTTCCCTGAACTTCCCAGGACTACCTGCCTATGGTGTCTACAGCAAACTGAGTCCTCCCATATTAGTCAACAGCCAGAACCATTTCAGACATGGCTGTAGGCCACTCTGATCTGGGCAATTCCTCAGTCCCTTGATTGAGACTCTCACTTTCCATGTGATGCTTGGTGTGTCAAACTGATAATAAAACCAAACCAGGATAGTAAAGTGAAAGGAAGGGTCAGGGAGGACCAAAGGGTAACCACTGTGGCAGTGCAGCAATCAGAAGCCTACATCCTGTTTTGGGTCCTCCACAGATGCTCAGAGAATATTCTGAGTCCCTGCCCAAGTTAAGGCTGACCAACAGTCTCCCCTCAAATGAAGAAACAAAACATTGGTGGATACTCCAGCCTCAGTATTTTCCTAGGCCTAAAAGAAGATAAGATTATTTGAGAGGATAGCACCTTGATTTCTCATTAAGCTATGTATCCAGAAATACTCTGCTGTTTAGTTCTTAATTCTCTGCATTAAAAATAAATGAGTAATCCAGAAACAAAAAGAAAACAGTCAGTTCTGACATCTGTACATTTAAATGATGAAACAGCACCCAAATTCTAGGTCTTACGTCAGTTAATGCAAATAATATAAAGTCTCCAGCTCTCAATTTCACAATATTCTACGAGCACGTAACATTTGCTTAAGTAGACATTTTCTAAGTGACTATATACATCTTGTATTCCAAATTGTACCTAATGAACAATTGCCTACAACTTATTTTAAAGAAGTAAAGCAGTATTAGTAGTATTCACTGAGAACTAAGAACGTTTTTTTGGGAACAGATAGTTTGCATGTACTTTTTTCTAGCTTAGAACTACAGATGGTGGATGTAAATGCTAACAACAAATGTGTTTAAGATGCCAGTTCATGAGTGCCCCTTCTAGTTTCACCAAACCCACAGTCACAAATCCTTAGATTTGGGCTCTATGATATCACATGATTTTTCTTCCTTCAAATCCAAGGTCACTAGTACAAAACTGTAGTCAACATGTTTAGTTTTGTGACAATTTCATGTTCTGTTTGGTTGGTTGGTTTGTGAGGCTTTATTCTGGATGTCTATATTTTTTCTTTTTAAGTGTCTATTGATTCTTTGTGAATGTTACATCATGCACCCCAATACCACTCATCTCCCCATCCCTTCATATCCACCCTTTGCCTTGCAGCCTACCCCCAACAGAGAAAAAAAATCTCCATGTGGAAGCTGTGTTGTGTCACTGAGTCTCACAGTGTGTCCTTTTGCCCAAACAGCTTTACTTGCAAACGTTCTTTACAAGAGTCATTAGTGTGGTTCAAGGATTCTGGCTTCTGGTACACTATCAATACTCGATCCTCACCACGACTCCTCTCAGGTATCTTCTTGCCTTGTGTTACGGAGATCCTGCAGCTTTGTATCTACAGGACCAGCCCCTTCATTTGCCCCAGCAGTTAACAGATGGGATAGATGTTGGGGTGGGTGGAGGCTTCATATTAATTGACATAAGACCTAGAATTTGGGTACTGCACAGTGTAAAGTATTTAAAGGGGTCACTTTAAATAAGACACACCAGTGGAAAGATTGCCAATAGCTGTACCAAGTACTTCGGGACAGAAGGCAGGACCAAGGGACAGAGCAACCACAGCCGGCTCATGAACTTCCTCTGGCTGTAGGGCTAACATGACAAAGATCATCGCAGTAAATGAAGTGCCATCAGTTCTCCCACTGGAAGGCACCGACCCACATAACATACCCAGCGAATTTGTAAAAGAGACAAATTCAACTTAATAGAGCAAAGAGTGTGTTCTACAAATGGCTACAGAAGTATAGGGAAAAGTGAACAGTTGTAGGATTTACATAGAAAAACAAACATAGACATAAACTTTGAGTTGCACAACAATTTACCAGAATGTTTTTCATTACTTAAATAGAAAATTTTATAGAGGAAGGTCTACACAGCTCCTGTCCTTTAAAAAAGGTGACAACTAGATGGTCCAGTGGGTAAAGGCGCCTGCTGCCAGCCTAGCAATTTGTGTTCTGTCTCCAAGACCTACATGGTGAAAGTCAAGAACTGACTGGTTTGTATTCTGACTTACACACAAAAACAAATAAATATGTAATTTTAAAAAGGTGTATTACTTTTATTTTATGTTGATTGAATGTTCTGTTAGCATGTGTGTATGTGTACCATGTGCATGCCTGGTGCCCAGGGTTGCCAGAAAAGGGTGTCAGATCCTCTGGAGCTGGAGTTATGGATGGTTGCATGGTTTCATGTACATGTTGACAATGAAGACTGGGTCCTCTGGAAAAGTAGCCAGGGCTTCTAACCACTGAGTCATCTCTCCAGCCCCTAATATGTGATCATTTTAAAAGGAGAATTCAGACATAGAAACACTCAGGAAAACCTCTGCATGGAGATGAGAGATCTATTGCTATAAGCCAATTAGTTACAGAAGCTGAAGCAAGACCTGGAACAGATTTCCTCCCTGGTATCCCCAGAGGATGCAAGGACCCAGGGATGTCCTAGTTCCAGATAGCTAGACTCTAGAGCTGTGAGACAACAGATCACTGTTGTGTTAAGCCACTAAGTTCACAGTATTCTGAGAGGGTAATCCTAAGGAAACAGTACAGGCATGCTCTGGTATTAGCCACTCTCTCCACACCACAGTGGGCTCCCCTAGGCCAGGGGTGGACACAGGTCTTCACAGGTCATAGTTGCTGCAGAGTGGCTGCTTCTGACTTGGACTGGCCACTCTAGCTTCAGCTGCAACCCCCCTAGGGCCAGTGGGCTAATGAGAAAAGGGAAGAGCAAGAAGATTAACGTGTGTAGCTGGTGGCTGACCCTTTGCCCTTCCTAGTACCCAGAAAGCCCAAAGCTACACTCTCCTTTCTTCTCATCTTCTCTAGTCTCCACTCTGAGCTGTGCCCAATTTAGAACAGCCAAGGTGATAGCTCTTCTAACAGCAGAAGAGAAAGTGGCAGAGGATAGCGTAGGAAGGGGTGGGACCCCTATCTGATCATGGTGTTTGATGATTAACTTCTAATTTCAATTTGAATGGATTATGAAATGTCTAGGCATTGGCAAAGCACACCGTTGAGCATGTCTGTGTGAGTGTTTCCAAAGAACTAACTGAGGGGATGAGACCTGCCCTCAATGTGGTCAGAACAGGTTAAAAGTGTATAGTCCTAGACTAAAAACTAAGGAGGAAAAAAAAGTTGAATCAGCTTAAGTGCTGGCAGAGTTCCACTTTTCTGCTTCCTGCTCAGAACCACAGGTCATGCTGGTCTATCACAATGCCATCCTCTCTATGGTGGACTGAATTCTTCTCAATTGTGAGCTAAATAAACGCCTCTTAGATGTTTGATCACAGCCACAGGAAAAGTAATTAAGTACATGGTGACTTACCTCTATTCGCAGAACCCAAGAGATCCCTTTAAGAGCATGAAGACTTGGGACACACACACACATACTCAGGCATGGGATGATACCAAGAAAGGACAGAACAAAGGATACAGAGAATCTCCTGTTGCGGTAAATCTCTTGCCCATAGGAAGTCCATAGAAGAAAAGACACGAGTCAATAAATTTCAAATGAATGCTGCATGCCTAGATTGGGCAGATTTACCATTAAACTACACTATTCCCCGGCTAAGAGAGCTCTTAACAACTTGCGGTTTCCTAGGTCAAGGTCTTCTTCGTCTTCTCTCCTTCCACCAACTGCCCCTTCTGCTTCCACCAACTGCCAACCACCCCAACTCCCACGGCTCTCCTGGTCTTATCCTCTTTCCCTGCCTCTGGCTCCTCCCACCCCTCTTCTACTGCCCAATCACTGGCTGTAGCCTTTATTTAACAAATTTGATTGGACAGAAGGTTTACAAGATTCACTCCTCCTTCGCAGCCCCTCCCAGGAGTGGAATTACCATGACAACAAGAGGCTAGGGCTATCCACCACAATCTCCTGCTTTGATACAGAGTTCCTGATTACCGAATAGCTGCATTTCTCAAGAGATCTACTCCTGACAGCCAAGGGTCAACTAGGTATCTCATATTTCTTTAAGGAGACATGCTATATGCCTGGCTAAGACAGGGTTCAATAATTTCAGGACTGAGCCCATACTTGACTAAGAAAAGCAACAAAATGTTTTGGAGTTCCTCACTCAGCCCTGGCCTCAGACCATGAGCTACTCTCTCATAGTCATTCTTTTGCTAGCTATCAAATCCTTGCCAGACACTGGAGAGGCTGTAAGCCAAGGCTGGGCTACTCCCTGGGAGGGCTGAGGGGGTAGTAAGTATCTTTTATAATAGCCTAAAGCAGTGGTTCTCAACCTTCCTAATGCTGTAACTATTTAATACTGTTCCTCATGTTGTAGCAATCCTCAACTATAAAGTTATTTTCACTACTATTTCATAAGTGTAATTTTGCCACCATTATGAATTGAGATGTTAATGCTTTTGGAGATAGAAGTTTGCAAAGGGGGTTGTGACCCACAAGCTAGGAACCACTGGTGAAGTATAGTGGTCTCTATTGCAGCTCTGTTTTTGGAATGGCTGGGCTGGTGGTTGCTATGGGAGGCACTTGTCCCCCACCCCACTCACACTGCTTGCAGCACATTCTCTGACTTAATGGCTCCTAGGAAGCCAGGGCCTCCTTCTTTTCCTCTTTGGGGCATGAGGTTTTCCAGGGCTCGAATGAGCTCCAGGTTAGTGGTACAATTAGATACTTGAAGACAAGGCACTAGTCATCTTTGCTGCTCCTCCAAATACCTTTCTCCTCTCTCCACCAAGATCTTCCTCTTTTCATCCCTCTACTCATACTTCCCAAGTATAACTCATGTTATGACCTACAAGGTAGAAGATCTTTGTGGTAAAACAAAACAAAACAAAACAAAACAAAACAAAACAAAACAATACAAAACATAACCATCACAGACAAGGTTGGGAGCTGCTGAAAGCAGGGCCAGGGCCTGATGTCTGATTCGGCTTAGGCCGTAACAGCTCCTTTCTGCAATGCACACCCAGGCAGGGCAGTAGAGGTCTGTCACAGACAGATACCAAGAATCCCTTTAGGGTGCCCTGATTTATCAAGAAATTCATCTTCCAGGGACTTTTAATAAATAAACAGGCCAAGAGAAAAAAGCAAAGGTCAGAGATGCCCGTGGTAATGTTCCTCTTATACAGATGTTGAAGATAATGAGGTACTGAGCTGTGTCAGGGGCATCTCTGTCTATACACTAAAGGCCTGAAATCAGCCATAGGCCTGAAGACAGTGGCAGGCCTAACATGCATGCCTGCTAACACAAAGTCTTGGTCTCTGTGGAAAAACACTAGAACAGATGGCTAGAAGCTATTGTAAACAAACAATTTTTGTATTTAACTTTGATAAATAGTTGCCAGGCTCTAGTCATAGACCTTGTAGATAGGCAACCTTGGGTAGATAGTACCAACTTAAATTAGGACAAGTGAATCATAGATGGAGTCATAGTGGCCTGTCCCCTGAACCTTCAACCAGCTGACACACTGTTCTGGAAGATATCTGTACTCCCCTTGAGCACCTATGCTCCTGCGTCATCCCCTTCCCCACATCCTGCCTTTTTGTGTATATAAGCCCTGTGTGAAAAAGTAAAAATGGCTGTTTGATCAGCCTATAGACAAGCTGCTCGTTCTTTGCGTTGCCTGTCCCCATCTTCTCTTCCAGGTGACCTCCCCGGACCCCTGTTTAATGTCCTGCTGGACAGGACAGAGCTGTTCATCACACAGTCTCATAATAAATCATTGGTCTGTGAGTGAACAGCTGGCATAGATGTCTGCTCAGTGATATGGACAGATGTCAGGATATGTGGTCAAGCCAATACAGGAAGAGAACAAAGCAAATATGTCATCTCAAAAAGATATTTATTTCACAGACACAATGAATTTCATCAGACAGGTGAACTCTCTGGTCTGTGGTGCCCAGGCCATTCCCAGACAGGATTGCTGCTCAGCAACCAGGGTAGATGTCCTATAATTACAAAAATGTCAGAGAGCACCCTATATTCTAGTAACAGACTTCACAGGTAGAGGAGGGTGGCTTGTAGAAGCGTGGGTGGGTGGGCCAGGAGTGGAAGATTCTCCTCTTGGAAGAGACCTAACTGCACAGAATTTTCCAGGTACTTACCTCATATCCATCACCTCCAGAGTGGAGAAAATCCTTTGTGCTCTCTAGAATACAGGTGGCTGTCACTTAGACTGGTCAAACAGGGCTAATAATGCCATTTATGCTTCTCTGCAGAAGTCTCCAGGAAGCATTGGGGATTTCTGTCGAGTTGAGAACAAGGCTTGGTGTGGAGTGTTGAGCAGCACCCCAGCCCACATCTGTTCCTCTCTATCTGGCTCCTGAGGCATGGTTGACCTCAATGTTGCTGGAAACTCTGGGGGTATCCTTGCTTCTCAGGTCTGGAGGCCTAGCCACCACACCTCTGTATCTGGAAACTAACAAAGGATCATTCATCTGGCTGACTTGATTGCCTGGGCACTTGTCGACCTTATCAGATCTGCAGACTTGATAACCCTTAGCACGCAGCCCACTAACGTCCAGGCATGAGTCATCTCTGCTCATTGGTGAGCTTTATTTGTTCTATAAAGTTCATAAAGAATCAAGCTAGTCTAAAAATCATTACTTTTCACCAAAAGTACATCTGCTTCCCCTACCAGGTGGGTGTTATCAATGTGTAAGTATGATATGACTCTCATGATGTCTACAAGACCTATGAGACTTTGTGTGCGCTACATACACATTGGTAGCTGGGTGAGGTCAGATTCCTAGAATTGGAGTTATTGGCAGTTGTCAGCCGTGCATGCTGGGAGCCTAACCTGGCTCACCTACAAGAGTGGTAGAGTGGTGCTCTGAACTGCTGAGCCATCTCTCTACCCTACAGTACAGCTCTCTACTCCAGTTTTGAAATGCAGGTCTCCACTTCTATGTGTGCCCATCCTCTTATTCATTTCCAATCTTGTTAAGACAATGTTTACAAAACTCTATTATAAGTCCTAAAAATGTATTCTCTCTTAGGTTCTTTCTTCTCACCTGTACTAATCTTCTTCTTCCTGCTCTACAAACTATCCTTTTGAAATGGACCAAATTCTTGGAATGATGTGTAAAGCACATAGTGGATTCTCACGTTTTGTTTCAAACCTAACAGGACAATCATCTTGTAAGTTTGGCTTAAAAGGTGTGGCTGATTCATATTCTCTCTCTCTCTCTCTCTCTCTCTCTCTCTCTCTCTCTCTCTCTCTCTCTCTCTCTCTCTCTCCAGCTTAGCACTAAGGGTGCACACTGCTCTTGCAGAGAATCCATGTTCAGTTTCCATCATTCATGTCAAGTAGTTTAAAACTGCCTATAAACCCAGTGACGCACTCCACTGACCACTGTGGGAAACTCCGTGTACACAAGGGTTTGTTGTTGTTGTTAAGAGTATTTATTTATGTATTTCAAAGATTTCTTTATTTTATGCATGTGTTTGCCTGCATGTATATATGTGCACCATGTGTGTGGCCTGGTGTCTGTGGAGAGCCAATAGAGTGCTGGTTATTGTATCCCCTGAAACTGGAGTTATAAATGGTTGTGAGCTTCCACGTGGGTGCTGGGAACTGAACCCAGGTCCTCAGCAAGAGCAGCAAGTGCTCTCAATCACTGAGGTGCCTCTCTTGCCACCTTAATAGTTTTAATTATGTGTATGCGTGTATGTCTGTGTGTGGGTGTATTCACACGAGTTTGTGTGTCTGAAGAGACCAGAAGGGGGCGCATATATCCTGGAGCTGGAGTGGCACATGGTTGTAAGCTGTCCAACGTAGGTGCTGTGAGCTGAACTCTGGTCCCCTTCAAGAACAGTAAGTGATCTTAACTGCTGAGCCATCTCTCTAGCCTTACCTCCAATTTCTTTAGAGAGGAAAGTGTGTATAGAATAGTAAAGAATGAGAATTAATTATCTTCTGGATATAAATTATGTTCATCATGTCCAATGAATACCCTGCAATGACTAACAGTTCTGTAGATAGTGAGATACCATCTAAGAGAGCCTCAGTTTCTCCAAGATGCTGCCAAAGTAAACTGTTCTTTAGTGCAGTTGTCTTCTCTGTCTGGGCATGCCTGATGGCTTCCTGTATTGTCTTCACACTTATACACATTTGTCATTAAATGTCGGTTTTGGTTACTAAGACATTTATTGTGATTTCTCGTTTACTCTGGCTGCCCTTCCCTTTCATTATTGCTGTGGTGTTGTGCATTTGTTACTCTTTTATCAGCAACCTAGCAGGATAAACACATGTTTATACAACCTGCCATTTCAACTCAGGAATCATTGCTCATTTACTTGTGAACCAACCCTGTCATGGGATCTTTAAGAACAAGCACACACTTGCCCTGGTTGCTCCCTGCAGAGAAGAAACTCGCCAGTGGCTTTGCAGGTGCCCCTTTGCCTTGGAGTCGTTAAACATTCTTTGATTGATTCAATTGTGAGGTCTTCTTTTTGTGTACATTTTCCTAATTTAATTGTACTCTCCCCCCATGAGCAAGCCTGAAGAGACCTTGGTTACCACAACAAGGTCAAGTGACGGGATCTAGGTGGAGTTACCCACCTTGGTTTCCCGGAACACAGCAGAACTGCCCCTGGGCTTGCCTTGAGGCATCTCCGGCCGTGACCTGGAATGGACTATGGACTATCCCACCCATCTGGAACCAGGAGGGGTTGTGGGTTGGGTCTTCCCCTTTAAATTGAGAGCTAAACATTAAAGCTTGGGGCCTTGATCAGAGAACTTTGTCTTGGCCTCATCTCTTCTCGCCCTCCAGCCCCTTTCATTCCCAGCCCCCCTTTCAGGTGAACCCAGTTGACTTGTGGCCGCGGGCGGCTACAGAGTGGCGCGCACAACGTGGGACTTGAAAACGGGGGACCGAGCTGAGGAAAGCTGTCTTAGGTGGAGCTCCACGGTAAACAGGACTAAAAAGGTATCCCACACACTTAGGAAGTAGCAAACGGTATTGAAGCTAGCGCTAGTTAAATTTTGAAGGCCGTGTTTGCAGGAAGTGTGTTTTGGGGGATAGGTCTAGGTCAGATAGGTGTTGACCCGACGCCTATTCTGCCTAGGGGGTGACAGCGAATTATGGGCCAGGAGAATTCTAAAAGGGCGTTTGCCTGCAGCCTTCGAGAGCTGCTTCAGACGGGAGGAGCTGGGTTGTCAGATAGTGTGTTGGAAGATTTTTTGGCAGAGGTAGATTCATGCTGCCCATGGTTCCCTCGAGAAGGAACGTTGAACAAAAAGACCTGGGAGACGGTCGGAGAGGTTTTGAAAACTACCAGGGCAGATTATAACACCCTCTGTCTTTGGAAACTGGTAAAAGATGCTATTGATAATAAAACAGATAAAGAGACCTCGCAGGTGTTAGCTATTGCCCAGGCACAGCTTGAAGAGTTCCAAGAACACCCATCAGAAAGCCCTTGTACAAAAAGGGGCACTCTCAACCCTACATCAGGGAAATGTAGACCTAGTACACCTTCTCCAGCTCAGATAAAAGAATTCGGAAACTCTGGTAATAAATCAGAGCTAGAGAAAGGAGCTGATTTGAAAATAGGGGGTTCCAAATGCCACGAGGAATGGCCCCCTCCCTATGCACCTTCTGCTCCACCTAGGGTCCTTGATGCAGCAGAAGCTGCCCAGATGGACATGAAGGCATATAAATTAGAGATGGAAATTAAACTGCAGAGATTGACTAACGAGCTACAGGAGTTAAAGTGTCAGTCAGGTGCAAAAAGGATCGATGATTCTGGGATACGTCAATCGCCATTAGAAAGAGCCGTGAGTCAGGCTCGCAGGGATGGGCAGGATACATCTGACTTGTTAGCGTTTCCTGTAGTGGAAGTAGTTGATCAACAGAACCAAAGAACTAGACAATATCAGGCATTGGAGTTTAAAGTGATAAAAGAGTTGAAAACTTCGGTTTCTCAATATGGGCCTACGGCGCCCTTCACACAAGCTTTATTGGATACTGTGGTAGAATCAAATTTAACACCCCAAGATTGGAAAACTTTGTGTAAGGCTACTTTGTCAGGAGGAGATTACTTGCTTTGGAGCTCAGAATGGCGTGAGGCTAGTAAGAAAACTGCCGCGATGAATGCTCAGGCAGGTAATCCTATTTGGGACTTGAACATGCTTTTAGAAGGTCAATATGAAGGGAATGCTAATCAGAGCTGCCTCCAGGTGTGTACGCTCAGATTGCAATGGCTGCTCGCCGTGCTTGGAATCAGTTACCTACTAAAGGGGATGTTAATGGGAGTTTATCCAGCATCAAGCAGGGTCCTGATGAATTATTCCAGGACTTCGTGGACAGGCTGCAAAAGACAGCTGGTAGAATTTTTGGAGATCCTCAGTAAGGAATTCCTTTTGTTACACAGCTGGCCTATGAGAACGCTAATGCAGCTTGCCGCGCGGCTATCAGGCCTTACAAGGCAAAGACAGATTTACATGGATACATTCGTCTTTGTGCTGAAATTGGGCCCTCTTACAATCAGGGTCTGGCCATGGCCGCTGCTTTTCAGGGGACCACTATACATGCAATGCTTGCACAGAACTGTAAAGATAGAAGATGTTATAAATGTGGAGATACAGGTCATTTTAAAGGTGACTGTCCCAGGAGAAAGGGCGTGGACTATCAACCAGGTCGCATGTCAGGAATTTGTCCTCGGTGCAAGAAGGGTCGTCATTGGGCTAACAAATGTAATGCTAAAACAGATAATCAGGGCCGTCCCTTGTCGGGAAACGAGTGGTGGGGCCAGCCCTAGGCCCCCAGGAATCCACAGCCAACAGCTTATGGGGCCATGAAGCTGTTGCCAAGTCAGGGAAATCTATTTCAGAACTTATTAGAGCAACCCCAGGAAGTGCAGGATTAGACCTTAGTTCCACTACCCATGCTGTACTGACACCAGAAATGGGAGTTCAGACGTTGCCTACAGGAGTTTTTGGGCCCTTGCCTCCAGGGACTTGGGGATTACTTATAGGCCGAAGCAGTAGTATTGTAAAAGGATTGCAAATTTATCCAGGTGTTATAGATAGTGATTATGAGGGAGAGATTAAGATCATGGCTGCTTCCCCCCAGGGCGTGATAACTGTGCCTGCTGATAAGAGAATTGCTCAACTTGTTTTGGTTCCTCTGCATCCACTCCCTTCCAAGTTTGTTAAGAATGAGAGAGGACAGGATTGTTTTGGTTCTTCTGATGTGTATTGGGTTCAATCTATTACTAATGAGAGACCTACTCTTAAGTTAACAATTGAGGGAAAAAGTTTTGAGGGTCTCATGGATACAGGAGCTGACATCACGATCGTGAGAAGACAGGACTGGCCTTCAGCTTGGCCTTTGTCTGATACGCTCACGAACCTTCAGGGAATTGGCTATGCTAACAATCCAAAACGGAGTTCTAAACTCCTAACTTGGAGAGATGAAGAGGGGAATTCAGGACAAATTCAGCCCTATGTGATGCCGAATTTGCCTGTCACCCTCTGGGGAAGAGATCTTTTGTCACAGATGGGTCTTATGATGTGCAGCCCTAATGAAACAGTGACTAGACAAATGCTAAGACAAGGATTTTTGCCTGGCCAAGGACTAGGAAGAGAAGGGCAAGGTATTAAAACCTTTAAAGCGTCCGAGCCTCATACTAACTCTAGAGGCTTAGGGTATTTTCCATAATGGCCACTGTCTTGCCTGCATCCCATGCAGATAAAATTCAATGGCTTAATAACGTCCCAGTGTGGGTTGATCAGTGGTCATTGTCTAAAGAAAAAGTAGAAGCTGCTTCATTGCTTGTGCAGGAGCAATTAGAGGCAGGGCATATAGTAGAATCTCAGTCACCTTGGAACACTCCAATATTTGTTATCAAGAAAAAATCTGGGAAATGGCGATTGTTGCAAGATCTAAGAAAGGTTAATGAAACCATGGTACCTATGGGAGCTCTACAATCTGGGCTGCCATCTCCAGTGGCCATTCCCAAAGGGTTTCATAAAATAATAGTAGATTTGAAAGATTGTTTTTTCACTATTCCCTTGCATCCTCGGGATTGCAAGAGATTTGCTTTCAGTGTTCCTTCTGTTAATTTCAAGGAGCCAATGAAAAGGTATCAATGGGTAGTTCTTCCTCAGGGCATGGCTAATAGCCCTACATTATGTCAAAAATTTGTGGCACAAGCCATTGAGCCTGTAAGACGGCAATGGCCAATGATGTACATCAGCCATTACACAGATGACATTCTTTTAGGTGGGAAGGATCCTCAGGAGTTGCTTCTATGCTATAGAGATTTACAGCAAGCATTAGCTGATAAAGGTTTACAAATAGCTCCTGAAAAGGTACAAACTCAGGAGCCTTATGATTATTTAGGCTTTAGGCTTACAAATCAAGCCATTTGTCCCCAGAAGATAATCATCCGCAGGGACTGTCTAAAAACTCTAAATGATTTTCAAAAGCTGTTAGGTGATATCAATTGGCTTCGTCCCTACTTAAAGCTTACAACAGGAGAATTGAAACCTTTATTTGATATTCTCAAGGGGAGTGCTGATCCTACCTCCCCTCGATCCTTAAACCCAGAAGGATTGTTGGCCTTACAACAAGTAGAAAGAGCCATTGAGGAACAATTTGTTACTTACATAGATTATTCCTCACCTTTACATTTGTTAATTTTTAATACAACTTACACACCTACAGGATTGTTGTGGCAAAAGGCTCCCCTCATGTGGATACATTCAAAGATATCCCCTAAACGTAACATCCTACTGTATTATGAGGCAGTAGCCCATATGATTGTACTTGGAAGGAAACAGGCAGTGACTTATTTTGGCAAAGAGCCAGACACCATTATTCAGCCTTTTAGTGCAGATCAAAATACTTGGTTAAAGCAACATAGTACAGATTGGTTGCTTGCTCAAATAGGATTTAATGGCATTATAGACAATCATTATCCTCCAGATAAATTGATACAGTTTTTAAATGTACACGAGGTTATATTTCCTAACATGACTTCTTTGCAGCCTTTACATAATGCTCTTTTAATATTTACTGATGGATCCTCTAAAGGACGAGCAGGGTACCTCTTAAATAATCAACAGGTAGTCATAGAGACGCCTGGACTCTCTGCTCAACTAGCAGAACTGACAGCAGTTCTAAATGTTTTTCAGTCGGTAAGTGATGCTTTTAACCTCTTTACTGATAGCCTATATGTAGCTCAGTCTGTCCCTTTGTTAGAAACTTGTGGAGTATTGCAGTTCAATACTCGAGCCGGATCTTTGTTTTCTCGACTACAAAACCTCATTCTTACCAGAAAAAATCCCTTTTATATTGGCCATATAAGAGCTCATTCTGGTCTTCCTGGGCCTTTAGCTGCTGGCAATGATTGTGTTGACAGAGCTTTAATAGGAGAAGCATTAATTTTGGATCCTGTTGCTCTGGCTAAGCGAGATCATGAAAAGTTTCATCTCTCTAGTCACACTTTAAGGCTCAGACATAAGATTACTAAGGAGCAAGCTAGAATGATTGTAAAACAGTGTCCTAACTGTCTTACCTTATCCCAGGCTCCCCATTTAGGCGTTAATCCAAGAGGCCTTAAGCCCAATCATATTTGGCAAATGGATGTAACCCATTATGCAGAATTTGGAAAATTGAAATATATACATGTCTGTATTGACACTTGCTCAGGATTCCTTTTTGCTTCTCTACATACAGGAGAAGCCTCTAGAAATGTAATTGATCATTGCCTACAAGCCTTTAATTCTATGGGATTGCCTAAAGTTCTCAAAACAGACAATGGGCCAGCTTATACTGGTAACAACTTTACTTCCTTTTGTAAAGAATTTGGTATTGAACATAAAACTGGAATTCCTTATAACCCAATGGGACAGGGAATCGTTGAACGTGCACATCGCACTCTAAAAAATTGGCTTATTAAAACTAAAGGGGGAGAGTTATACCCTCCAAGGTCACCAAAAGCACATCTTGCTTTTGTGTTATTTGTTTTAAATTTTCTGCAAACTGATGTTAAAGGTCAGTCTGCGGCAGATCGCCACTGGCATCCAGTCACTTCCAGGTCATTTGCCAGGGTCAAATGGAGAGACCCCCTAACTAATTCTTGGAATGGTCCTGACCCTGTCTTAATTTGGGGTCGTGGATCAGTCTGTATTTTTTCAGAAAAAGAAAATGGAGCCCGATGGCTGCCTGAAAGATTGGTCCGTCAAGTAGATACAGATCTTGAGCCTAATAATTATGATTCTGATAATGAAGAATCTGATAACAAATCTAGTCAGTGTTAGCCATGGAGGACCCAAGACTCTAGATAAGGTTGTTACTCTATCCAGGGTGTTCCCAAGTCTCATCTCCATCCAACCTAAAAGAGGGGACTTCCGCCCCTAGACCAAGCAGAGAGGGGCCACCCAGAACCCCTCTGTCTGGCAATCTGAATTCTTGCTAAGGCTGCGAGGCTAAGCACTGCAGGGGAATATAAATAAAAGTTAAAAATATGTTTCTGGGTTCCCTGAGGGACAAGCCTGACTGCATAGGGGTTGATGTCAAAAGTATCCCCTCTCCAGGAAAAAGACATCAGGACGGGTATGACCTTCAGGCCTTACTGGACAACGACAGGAGGACTGGAGCTATTACAAGGTTCCCTTTAATTATTGGAGGTCAGGCCTCTATCCCCGCCTGGGTAAGATTAGAATTGCCACGGTCCTTCTATACTTGGAAAAGAGAGGAGACTTCAGGGACAGCCCTGCTTAACTCTGAAGGCCTAAAATCAGCTATAAGCCTAAAATTCAGCAATAGGCCTGGCTTATTTGCCCACTCAGAGTCTTAGGTCTCCATGGAAAAACACTGAAACAGAGGGCTATGAATTATTGTAAACAGACAGCTTTTGTTGAAATCTACCAGCCTGAGTAGTCATAGACTTTGTATCTGATCCCTGTCAACAAGCAGTTGGATGAGATACTAAAACAGTTCCATTTTCAACCTTATTTCCTACTGGGCTTGGATAATCATATTGCTGTTAACGTTTGAACCTTGTGTCTCAAGCAGATAAGTTGCCTTCACATAAAGATCTCTCCCAACAAGCCCAGCTACTCCGCACCTCAGATGGGATGAAGTCGTGTACCCCACACAGCTGCTTCTACTGGACCTGTTCCTCCTGACCTATCCTCAGATGGGCTCCATAAACCCTGGACAGCAGGACACAGCCGACTCTCCTACATACCCATTCTTCTAGGTTCCCCCTAGAGACACGTCGCCCCCAATGTCAGCAGGAAGTAGCCAGATATCACGACGACGACCCTATTCCTGTTTCACCTCTCTCTTTTCTTTTTAAGTTAACTAAAACGGGGGAAACTGTACTCTCCCCCCATGAGCAAGCCTGAAGAGACCTTGGTTACCACAACAAGGTCAAGTGACGGGATCTAGGTGGAGTTACCCACCTTGGTTTCCCGGAACACAGCAGAACTGCCCCTGGGCTTGCCTTGAGGCATCTCCGGCCGTGACCTGGAATGGACTATGGACTATCCCACCCATCTGGAACCAGGAGGGGTTGTGGGTTGGGTCTTCCCCTTTAAATTGAGAGCTAAACATTAAAGCTTGGGGCCTTGATCAGAGAACTTTGTCTTGGCCTCATCTCTTCTCGCCCTCCAGCCCCTTTCATTCCCAGCCCCCCTTTCAGGTGGACCCAGTTGACTTGTGGCCGCGGGCGGCTACATTTAATATCACTGTGCAGACACAGAGAAAGCCAAAGACTGTGGCATACTGACCAGAGGCTGCTGGAGGCCAAGCAGTGCCTTATTTCCTACTGTCTTTTCACAAGTACAATAATCAAATAGGTTTATTTTTAAAAACTATTCCTTACCTCATTTATTTCTAACCTTTTCTCCTATAAAATAAATCCTGATCCATGTGTGCAGTCTAAGAATTTTGCCATGTAAGAGGAAAACATGTTTAATATCTTAGTTGATAGACACATGTTCCATTTTAAAACTTATGGGTTGACTCTGTTATTTCATTGGTCAGCCAACCTAAAATCCTTCAGTCAATCAGCATTACCTGGGTTAGAGAGGGAAATGTTCATGATTTCGGAAGGGAGAGAAGGTGTCTAGGTCCGACACACTGCGGGAGCTTCAGAAATACTGGCTGATTCCATACCTAAGGCTAGGGGGAACCTCGAAGAAGAGGGAGCAGACAGATAATAAAGGCCTGAGGTCAAAGAGCTTTGCTATGAGATTGTGTCTCCTAGTAATGTAAGAAGCTTCACCCAGAAAGTCTCACCAACATGTTTGCCCACACATGAGCTGAATAAGAACAACAATGGATACGCTAAAGTGGATGGGGAAAGCCCATGAGGTCTCAACCCTACACAAAGAACTATAAGCAACTGAGGAAAGATGAGAGTGGGAGAGGTGGTCTTTCCTGATGAAGAGCACACCCATTGGCAGCCCAGCGCCAAACAGTCAGCCTTGAAAACGTACACATAGGTAGCATTATCCAGACTGAACAGGTTATAGTTAAGAACGTGTGTGTGTGTGTGTGTGTGTGTGTGTGTGTACATGTACATATATATGCATACAATAACAATTAGTAGTAAAAAAGACAATGAATCTGAAGAGGAGCGGGAAGAGGTATGTGGGAGGGTGTGAGACAGGAAAAGGGAGAGAGAAATGTTGTAACTGTATTATAATCTAAAAGATAGAATTAAAGAAAAATAATGATAGCTGAATAAATGATAGCACCTACTGTCCTTTTTAAAGCATAGTCCATAAAACCTTCAAATGCTACCCATGAAGGGCAGCAGCAGGCTCACATTACCTGTGAGGAACAACAGCACATCCGTACTACCTAGGAAGGGTAGCAGCAGGCTCAGCTCCATTTTTACTCACAACGACGTCTCAACTCTTCTGCTATTCTTACAGGAAATGAAGTTAAGTGGTTACGTGGTAAACTTCGGGCAATAAAACTGTAAATTGTCAGATTAGGGCAAAAATAACTAAAATTTCGTCAGCCATCACACACATCCATCAGTGATGCTTGAAAATACGGACCATGTTGAGGTTGCGTTATTCATTCAGCTGTTCTTCTGTTGGAAGCCGTCAGGAGTGACTTTCTCCTTTGAATTTATTATTTATGGATAAATGCATAAACATACACACAATTTTTTATTGTCATATTGATGCCATATGACTTTTTATCAGTTAAATAAAGATAACCCAAATCAGCACATTAGGTCCATTCGTAAGGATTTAGCAGTGTAATGATCACTGTTTTGTCACAATGTAATTAGACAAAAAAGGTGACACGGTACAAAAGCAGTCCATAAGAACCAAGTATCTCTCCCTTCACTTTGCTAATTTTCCTGTGTCATGCACTTTGTCTTTCTTATTCTACACCATTTTTCCCTTTCTCCTTTTCAATAGCACTTCACTGATGCACAGGACATGAAATGCCTGGAACGAAGGGAACCCAAGTAGGTCGTGCTCTTTGGTTTCCAAATCTTAATGCTTAAATTATAAAATATTCTGAGTTCTTCAGATAGAAAATGAGTGCTTGAGGAACAAGTTAGGCAATGAGGCTGTGGCAGGGCCTTGGGTTCCTTGACTGTTGGGAAGGCCGCAGCCACAGTGGTGTCCTGATTCCCGATGTGTGGAACACAGGAGCGAGGGGCTGAGCTAGTGGCAGCTCTGTTCTTCCCGACCCACCATTTGGAGGCTGGCCTTGGACATAGCAATATTTCACAGGCTTGGAGTTGCTTCACACCTCTACATTAGTCTACTACAGAGAAAGTCTCTCTTAAAGTCTTCCATTTCACTAGAGGAAATAAAGTGCCAAACAGAGATAAACATCTGATATCTTTGTCCATCAGCTGTTATCTCTCTGACATCTATCTCCTATCTATCTATCTATCTATCTATCTATCTATCTATCTATCTATCTATCCATCTACCTACCTATCACCTTACTAATAAACGAAGTTACCTACTTCCTTTCTTTTAATGGGAAACACGTTACAAACAGGAGAGGAAAGTGAAACAGCACTAGAATAAATCTTAGCAAGGAAAGCAGGGCGGGAAGTGGGGGCCAGAGACAGGAGGGGCAGGGCCAGGACTCAGAGTTCATCCCTTTAGAGTGAGAAGTGCCTTCCTTCCTCATCACACTTTGTTTCACCACGACTCTATGATGTAAACAAGGTAGGGCCTCCATTCATACAGAACAACAGAGATTTAAAATGATGATGTCACTTGTCACCACAGAGGCAGTGTGCATTTGTCTCTTAAGTTATTAGTTGTTACTTGCCCGATTCTTCATCCTCTTTGATTTTTTTTTTTTAAATTATGGTACAATTGTCAGTTGCAAAGACTGTTCTCCAAATTTCAACAGCACACTATAAATTACAGTATGATACTCAAATGCTTAACATTCAAGGATGATGGTACAGTTTTAATACTTTTTCATTCAGTTTAGCAATACACAAAAATCACATCGCATTGACTACATGGATAAAACTGCTGCCAAAGCCATTGCTATATTATGCACAAAGTCTTTCATAAATCAACTTTAATAATCTACAAAGCTGTTATAATAATTTTTCAAAGTTACAGTGTTACGTATTATGTTCATTTAAATGGAAAAGTTGTTTTGTGTCTCTTCTTGTCATTAAAAAAAAGTAGTCCTGACCTTTGCTTTAAATAGCTTTCCATACAGATGATATTAACTATATCAGAATCAGATGATATAACTATATCAGAAGATACTGCTACAATTCATGTGCACTGCCGAATGTAGAGTTTTCAGAAAGTTCAGAACCAAGGAAGGCAAGCTGCTGCTTGAGCTGTCTTTTCTCCCTCGGCTGCTCACACAGTCTGACATCAGTGTTGGCACTGCTGAATGCGTCTCCTTTGGTTTCCTTCACTGTGCGCCGTGGTCGTGATAACTTTGCTCTCTTCTGCGCCATTGAAATTCCAGAGTTTCCAGGCTTCCGAGCTGGGGAGAAGGTTTCTTTTACTATGCAATAACAAACCGCTGACAAAAAATTCTTTTTGAAGTTTTCATTCATAAACGCATACACAAAAGGATTGCAGATGGAGTTGAAAAAGCCAATTGTTTGCGCGACAGCGAAAACCATCTTGATTGTGACATCATCATATTCCTTTTCAAAATTACCTGAAATAGAATGGTAGTTTAGAACGATGGTTGGCTTTATCAAGAAAATTAAAAACCACTTATCATGTGATGTTGTCAGAGGCAAAAAAAAAGCATGTGAATGTCTGAAGACAGCTTGCGGAGAGGAATCTGATTATCCAGAAACAAACAACCTTTGTGAGGACCTTTCTTACATACACAGTGTGGTGTCCAGCATGTTACTGGGCCCGCAGCTTTTCAACTAAATAGTTCAACTGCCAGGTAAACTAGAAGCAGGAGTGGCCTTTCAAATATTCACCTGCCTTGCAGAAAACACAATCTTACAGAAAACCATGTAGAGTCCTCACTTCCCAGAGAGAACCTCCTGAGGTGCCAACTGAAATCCCAGGTATTAAATTAATAAGGTGGGAGTTGAGGTTGTAAAAAGATGCCACATTGCCCCCCTTAGGAATCATGGGAGATTATGGAAGCTTTTCTTTACTGTACACAACAACTAAAGTATGCTT
The DNA here is from genome assembly GCF_011762505.2 of Arvicanthis niloticus. Lineage (NCBI taxonomy): Eukaryota > Metazoa > Chordata > Mammalia > Rodentia > Muridae > Arvicanthis > Arvicanthis niloticus. The sequence goes on along the minus strand of NW_023045057.1, from coordinate 14,652 downwards.
ATTTACCCAAGTGTTTTTCTCACACACAATCACCCAGCACACAGAAGGCTGGCGCTCCTTGAGCAGGAAAGAACCAGACTCAAGGCTTGGTATTTAATTAAGCCAGTGAACAGCAAGGGGTTTACAGTCGTTACTGTCTGCTCTAGCGGGAAATGGCCTGGAGAGTCACCGAACAAGAACGCCAGGTACTCACTGTACTCAACCATCATGTGAACAACATGGAACGGTGCCCAGCACACAGCAAAGAGGGCCACCACTGTCACCATCATAACGACAGCCCTCTTCTTCTTCCTAGATCCGAAAGAGGTTATTGTGTTGGTTCACTTTCCCGTGGAAATGCGTTAGACAGCAAAGCTGGAATAAAAGCCGAGCTCAGCCCACTCCAACATAATTGCATTAACGCCTTTTCCAGTTTGTTTCATCTGTCTTCACCATCTTTGTGTAATAAACATGCTTATGACATGTGCTCGTTGTGGGCCTAGTATTCCATTAGGTTACTGACACGGATTATATCATTAATATTCAAGCAAATCGGTGAGCCACTGCAGAGACGGAGTCACAGAGAAGGTCTGTGGTTTGCAGTCAGATGGCTAGTAATGGCTGTACTTTGGGTTTGGATTTAGGAGTCTAAGTTCAGTGACTTTAACTCACTGTGTATTGAAAATCATTCATGTCTGTGACAGCAAAAGATCAATATTTATGAAATACAATAAGCTTCAGGATAGAATTAAAACCGTTTTACCGGGAATCCAAACTCATTTCTTTATTCTTCTTATAAGGTAGACAAACATCTGCACTAGAACTATGTATTTGCTTTATATTTTAAGAGTTCACACCTGGCATCTTTCTTTTCAACTCAATAGCTCTCCCTCCTCTACCCCCCGCCCCAGGAAAGGGACAATTAATTTAATAAAAATTCCCATGGTAATTAAGTCTTGGTACTTTCATAGAGAGGCCCGTCTGTACACAAACAAGCCACTAGAGGGCGCTGCAAACTCGCGATTCAAATAAACCCTTTCAAATCCCTGGAAGTCTGAACAGGAGGCATTAACTGGCTTTTTTCCATTCGAATGTTCAATTAATATTATAAAGTACATCTTCTATATAATATATGCAGCATCATAGTGTTTTTAAGTGGATACTAACGAATAAAGTCAGAAAGACAGCTGTTATGTTAAAATTAATTTTCAACATAAATCATTTAATATACATAATAGGCTCTGATTTAAAAATATTTTTATACATTCCATCTCATGTACACTAATCAGCACCTTCTTTGAGTATCAGAAAGTAGGGATGCTATAGTAAGAACAACTCGGTTACTGGAACCATTATGTAACTTTGTATATATGAAGAAACAGGTGGGGGAGCTAAGATGCGGAACTGTGTCACGTGGCCAGCATACCGACAAGAAGAGATCCCATTGGATCGCACAGCTGTGACACTGGCTCATAGTTCTTCTTGCAGATTATATTTATATAGAGATGAAAATGTAACCATGATCTTACCCCACCCTCACTTCTGATTCAAGGACTAATGATTTGATCTAGCTTTCTGCTACACATTACATTTCAAAAAGCTTCAAGGGTTTAAATACTCTCAACTGAGGCTACTTTGGCTAAATTACCCGAGAGTTCTGGCATCCTTGACAACTATCCCTTCTAGTACGATGAAGTAAAACCTTTGACACAGAAGTGAGCAAACAGACCTGGCTATTTTGGACATTTCTTTCCCGTGGATAGTTTGGCAGCGCTGAACTGTCTCCCACTCTCTTCTTGATCCACAGCTCATAGCCAATCTTGCTGTAAAGGACCAGCATCACCACAAGAGGCAGGAGGAGAGGATGACGAGGATGACGGTGTGTAGATTCTCTGGTGCACCGGGCTGGCCCACTCTTCCAAGCAGCAGACATGTTCTTTTTCATATAGGAAGTCATACTTAATCTTTATGGTAAGAATAAGTGGGTTACAAGAGCCAGCAGTCAGCACTAGAAGCAGCGAGTGCCCCTGCCGTACACCTTTGAAAGACTTTCCACCTCTGTCACTGAATATTTCAAATGCGCAACACTGTTTTGTTGCTATGTTGCAGTGAAATGCAGTTTCCCACTCACCTGCTTAGGTTTTTTTTTTTTTTTTTTGAACTTTGAGCTTTTAGATTTGGATTGGAATTGAAGTCTCTGCGTGTTTCCTTCATTTCTGGCCTTTCTCAACCTTCTGCTTCTTACAACTTGCCAATGAGCTAAAAGACCTTACTCACCGCGCTGACTGTTGATAACACCATATGCTCTCTGCCATCTGTTTTAATACTAATTAAACTAATATATTTTGCTTTCTCACGTGTTGGGAAAAAAAAAAAAAAAAAAAGGAACAGACGTGGAGAGTCGCCAGATCCCCTTTAAGTATGAGATTCTAATAAAGGCATTAAAAAGGCAACTGGTAGCCTTTAAATCCTAAGACAAGTGGGAAATAAGATCCAAACCATGGCCAATCTAAAATAATCCAAATGGCCCTTGCTAGTTCATTTACCAGAACTATTCCTGGCAGACTCGGTTTTAACTCAAACATTATTAACAACAACAGTAAGTGGTGTGGCTCATTTCCAGGTCGCACTGAAGCCTTAAAGCTCTTTCAAAGGTCACCTCTCTCGGCAACAGGAATGGAAACGTGAGAATTTACCGGGAATGCTGTCCCCATGCAGCCTGGATCTTTTCAGGTGAGTACTCAGGGTCTGAACACAGCTTCGCTTATGTTTATGTGCTTATGTGCAAATTCCGTCACAACCTTCGCTAGCAATTGAAAAGGCAAGAAAGTCCCAGTTCTGGCCTAGGTGGTTTTTTTGACAAAAATAACTAGGAATGATATAAATCATTGGAAAACTACGTCAAGATCTGCAGTTTACTGTGGTAAAACCACAGCTTAGTGTAAAGTCTGAATGTAGGGAAATGATATTATGACAAGTTCTGGGAGGGGACATAAGTGTGACAGTGTTCATTGGATCACTTTTCTGTCCATCCCCATGAGAACGGAGAATTAAGCCGCACCTGAGAGAAGCAAGGTGCTAGAGCACAGTGAAGACTCGCCAGTGGCCGAGCCTCAAGTCCCAGCATCCACGCCCCCAGAGACTCAGGTCCCTGTGTGCTCTCACACACACTAATTGTGCTGAGGAATGAGGTGGCATGGGATGCACACTATTACAGGACAAGAAGCAAATGTGATTGGCTGGCCTGACAGTGAGCATGGTTTTGTTAATTAAATTGTAGAATAGAGATTTTCTACCAGTGAGTCACGAATTTAAGGTATGTTTAAAGTATATCCTGGAGTAATGTTTCGTTTTTCTCTTTCTTTCTTTCTTTCTTTCTTTCTTTCTTTCTTTCTTTCTTTCTTTCTTTCTTCCCCCCACCTTTTTTTTTTTTGTTTTTGGTTTTTTTTTTTTTTTTTTTTTTTTTTTTTTTTTTTTTTTTTTTTTTGAGACAGGGTTTCTCTTTATAGCCCTGGCTGTCCTGGAACTCACTCTGTAGACCAGGCTGTGCTCAAATTCAGAAATTGGCCTGCCTCTGCCTCCCAAGTGCTGGGATTAAAGGCGTGCACCACCACTGCCTGGAGTAATGTTTCTTTTATTTGCCATATCTGTTTTCTGTGATTAAGAAATAGACCTCACGATCGGGATGTGTCATTTGTGAAAGAGCCCATGGTTCTACACCCTGCTGGTGGGGAAGGAGGTCTCAGCAGAAAGGAGCTGGCCATGTTTGTGGTATAGAGAGGGCTGAGGAGTGGACAAGCTGCCAGAAGCATTGCGTGTCTTGGGAAAACCCAGAAGAGAAGCGCCAATCAGGAGTCAGAGTGACACCCAGAGGTACTGTTTCCAGACCACATCTGCTCATGGGCTTGTAGGAGAGAAAGGGTCAGCTGCACACGGATGGGGCAGAGACACCCAGAAGACAGCCACAACAATTTACGTTGTTAGGGCCAATGTCAATTCAAGCCGAGGAAAGTGGCCAAGTTTTAAATTGATTATATGAACTTAAGAGACTAAGGCTTGTGGACTGGACTTCTTGTAACAGATGTACAACTGTTTCCGTGTGGAAAGTGGACAGAGAACTTTAGTGAACTGAATACCGGCACAGCTGGTGTGCCAGGTTGGGACATCCTCAGAAAGCATTTCATAAGTTTGTTGAACACACATAAAGTTGTTCTCTGCTTGCACACAGTTCAGCTCACTCAGTACTCAAATCCTAGAACAAACATCAGACTCTTGGTAAAATCTACCTTTACCTTATGGCTCACATTGATATTCCTTGCTGCTGGGTGTGGCAAGCCTCGTAAAATTCCATATTTGCCTTTCTGTTTAAAAAAGTAAAAAAGAGAACTGTGGGGACAACCCACAGAAAGACCAACAGTGTCAACTAATCCTGACCCCTGGGAGCTGCCAGAGATTAAGCCATCAACCAAAGAGCATACACATGGGCTGGTCCATGGCCCCAGGCACATATGTAGCAGAGGACTGCCTTGTCTGGCCTCAGTGTGACAGGGTGCACCTAATTCTGCAGAGACTTGATGCCGAGAGAAAGGGGATGGGGAAACCCCTTGCAGAGGCAAAGAAGATGGGGGGATGGAGTAAAGAACTCTGGGAGGAGGGACCAGGAGAGGAGGCAACACTTGGGATGTAAATAAATAAAATAATTAATTAGAAAATAATTTTCCAAACAAAGAAATCCAAATGAATTAGTATAATAAGGCTTGTGGTATACTTTGTTTTTAGTTAGATATATTTTGATAAGTCATTTTATGTCCTAGTAACTTTATTACTTATGACTACAAAAAATGAAATAAAATTAATTAAATTTTAGAGGATTAAAAAAAGTAGAAAAAGAATATATCATTTTATAAATTTGGTTAGGGGTTATGTGAGCAATGCTCTGTTGCTTTGAGGATTGTTGTCTGTGTTAGACTACATCAACAGACAGGTTGAGTCACACCTACACCCATCTTTCTCTACTGTGAACCCTCACGCATGGCTGAACCTAGCAGACCAGACAAAGGTGGAGAAAGAAGAGAGACTGGATAAGATGCTCTTTGAATGTGTTTTCCGCTCAAATTTCCATTACCAATGAAGACAAGGCTGGCAAGAAAGGCCTTATGAAAGAGAATCAACTAATCTATTACAGTTTGTTGCATGAGTTAACAATAAAAGAAGATACAGAGAAGGAAGGAGAAATAGAATAGTTAAGGATGGAAAGGAGGGTCAAATGGGTAGTTCAGGGGGTGGTAAAAAATATGGACAGAGGCAGCTAAAATTAATAGCCACACGAGGGTGTGTGTGGAAACAATGCATTAGCAACTTTCTTAAATTCTATACATATATGAAGGTGATCCAAATGAAATCACCAAATAACGGTGCCAGCAGCAGCAGGTGATGGATATCTCTCATCACCAAATGAAGTTTCCAGTACCTGGAATGGGTTATATCTAATCACATTGTTAGCCAAAAGGGGTCCAGGGGAGCCCCCAAATAACCCAGGATGTTACAAAGGCTTTATGTTTCTCTCCAACAAATTGATGGCAAGGCCGTATTGCTGAAACAACACACAACCCATAGAACACCGAGAAGCCAAGCTGGTGCCTGGCCTAGAGCCCTCTCCTTACTGTCTAGAGCTCTGGTACCAGATGCTACTCTACATGCTACCAAAGGAGAATCAGAAGCTCCAACCCAGCTACAAGCTTTTTGATCTACAGGGATGTCTTGCCTGCAAGATACACTAGGGCAATGAATGGAACAAAGCCTGTGAGAGTTGCCAACTAATATCTGTGTTGACTTAAGGCCCACTCCATAAGATGGAATCCATACTCATGCTATTTAGGTGACCAAGAACCTGAGACTAGATAGCCTGGGAACCAAGGTAAAAAACAAATGCTACTGTCATACAAAAGGAACATAGCAATAAGATGACTCTTGATGACATTCTGCTGCACTCATAGCTCAGCTGTCATCACAGAACCCTTCCTCCTGTAACAGATGGGAACAAATACAGAGACCCACAGCCAGACAATACACAGAGAAGGAAGACCTCGGAGCACTCAGCCCTAAACAGCGTGTCTCCATCAAATCCTTCCCCTCAGGACTCAGAGAACCTTGTGGATAAGGAAACAAGAAGAGTATAAGAGGCAGAGGGGATGGAAGACATCAAGGAAAGCAGACCTTGTAAACTGCAGCAGGACAGAGACACATATGAACTCGCCAGAGATCGAGGCTACCTGCTCAGGGCTTATATGGGGCTGCACCAGTTTGGTGTCCTGGAGCTGAAAGGAGAAGTGGACATATGTCCCCTCCTTAATCCAGATAGCGTCTCCAATTAATATCCACTTGTCAGTGAAAAATTAGGGTTTATTTCCCAAGGGAGTCTCACTGGGGAAAACAAACATCTCTCAAGGATAGACTGGCCAGCAGGAGTTGGCTGACAGAAATCCAATTCAACGGCATATTTAGAGAGGTTTCTTGGCTCATAATGTCCTTTCAGGGTATGTATGTACATATGTATGTATGTATGTATGTATGTATGTATGTATGTATATGTGTATGTATGTGTGTATTTATATCACACAGGTTTGCCTACACATTATAGCTTCTGCTTTTGTGTTTTTATGAGACTTCTGAGTGTGTGTGTCTTTGGTCTGTATCTGTGTCTTGTGGCTTTTCCTGTGCCTTTTCTTTCTGTTTTGTCCTACTTCTAATTGCTGGGTTTTGTTCTGTCTTATGTTTTATCATTATTCCTTAGACGCCTGCTTATTTCTAATGAGGGGACAGAAAGGGGGTGGACCTGGATGGTAGGGGACTTGGGAGGACCTAGGAGGAAAAAACTGTAATAATTATATATTGTATGAAAAAATCTATTTTGAATAAAAAATACAGAGTAGTCATTGGGTTCTTAGTTATATCAAAACATTAGAGTGTTCTTGGAACAGCATGTTTAATTTATAGGAAAAATGGTAAAGTAAATGGATTATTTTTAAAAATGTTAAGCACCAAAGTCTTAGCAATACAATTTCTAGAAGAATTAAGTAAAATGGAGAAAAACGATTTTAACTCATTTGAAAGATTTCCAGTGAAGGAACTGGGTCATAGAGACTTGCTGAGGTGCTCTTGAGATGGGTAATGTTACGGGTGAGTGACGTGGAGAAGTATCTCAGTAGTAATAACGAGCCACTTGACCCTGTGTACCTCGAGCGCTGCACGTGCAACATGGGTGATCCTACGATGATGGCCGCCAGCCAGACCACACCTGTAAAAACGCAATAACCATCAGAATGCGGAACAATGGAGACACGCTTAACCTACAGGCTCTCTGTCTTCAGTGTTCCTGATAATACAATACCAGCTACATTTTTATAACAGAAATACTGTTTCTGTTATTTCACCTGGCATATTAGTTAAATTTGCTACCTTTGATAATCCTATCAGGTGTACACTATACATCGGATTACTATAAATTCAGATCATTGTCAATTAAGCATCTTGAGATTTTTAAAGACTCAATGATAATTACTAAAATAGAAAGATTAATCTACTACCATACTGGACGTTAGGATATTGCTTCAAATTCACCATTTTGTTTTGAGATATGTTGTATTCATTATGTCTTACTGAGTTAGGGACAGTGACGGCAAGCCAAGCATCTAGAACCGCTGAAGAGAGTGGAACGTGTCACTCACTGCCCTCAGGCACTTGCAAGCTCTGTGTGAATGATTGAGAGCCCACCTCAGCACGACCAGTCCTGCTCTCTGCTTCCCTCAAAGCACAGTCCTGCTCTGTAGCAGGACTGTCTTGCTCTTGTACGCTCAGCGCCTTCTCGTCTCAGGGTCAGATGAATGTTAGCTACAGGTAGGTATCTTTCATTAGCTAAATGTAACATGTAAGCATTGAAGATGTAAACTGTGCAAATACACTATCCACAACAATATATTTAAGCATTAGGGTAGAACCAAAGGTTGATATCAGGTAAATACAGACAGGATCAAACTCCTCAAGTTATACAGGAATGCTTACCCAGAACGGACCAAACCATACTTCAGCTGTACATATATGATATTACTCTATAATGAAGAATGGCACAGTAATAGCCTCACCTAATGTTACACTTTGAGTATTAAATGCCTTCAAAGTCTTGAATGCTAGTTCACGGACTTTGTCCACTGATGGATTCATAGATGAACGGACTACTAGGAAACAGAGCCTGGTTGGGAGAATAGGTTACTGGCATAGGACTTGCTCCAGACTGTTTCTGTCTGTGTAAGTGTGTGTGATCTGCAATGAGGCAAGCCAGTGCTCCACCAATGGTCATGTCACAGTGTTCTGCTTTCTTGCCCAAAGGCCTGGAAGTAACAGAGCCAAGTGGCCACCGACTGGACTTTCTGAAGTCATATGCAAACACAAATTCTTCCACTTCCAAATAGTTAATATCAGATATTTTTGTCAAGTGACAAAGAGTGGCTCACATACCCAAGATTGTGAAAGCCCTTCGGGTGGTGTACTGCCACTTCATTTTAAAAGGATGGACAAGTCCTTGGTGCCTCTCAACAGCAATGCAAGTCATGGTGAGGATTTCCGTCACAACGGCAGTGGACTGGACGAATGGTACCATCTTGCAGATGAAGGCACCTGCAGCAAGGAAGCAAGCCATGTCATACAAAAGCTACATTGTGAAGTCTTACCTGAATCTTTGTAAGTTTAACAAATCATTAACCCTGAGCTGCTGCTCAGAAGCGCCGTTATGATGACCATGCAAGCATAGAATGCAATAGATTCTAGACCATGCATAGTGCAACTGAGCAGAAGATAGTCTGTACTCGATAGTTCATATTCTGTCAAGTCAGAGTCCAGTGGGGCCATGTGTACTGAACATAAGGCAATGGGTTGGGTCACTGGAATACAATCTATAAGTCTAGTAGTATATCTAAAATCACACCCCTAAGTTCGTTGAGGGAGGGGCATAGTAAGCATCAGAGTCATGTGGGCTACATAGCAAAACCATGACTCAAAACCCATCAGAACACGACATATTATTTGCGAAGAAGCAAATTGAAAGGTCAACTGAATACAATCAAAAAAACAACAGATTTATTTAATTTTGGCTGTGTGAAGTCAAACAAAGGATGTAATTCTCATCAAAATTCAGTCTTCACCTCTGCCCCCCTCGCTCTGTGTGAAGCATGGAGTCTCATGTCAGCTGTGCGCATGTGTGTGTGCGTGCGTGTGCATGTGCGCGCGCGCTGCGTGTGTGTGTGTGTGTGTGTGTGTGTGTGTGTGTGTGTGTGTGTGTATGTGTGCATGTGTTTTCATGTGCATGGGTGCAGATGCACATGGGCCATAGAGAACATGTGGAGGTCAGAGGACAGCCTTGGGTACTTGTCCTTGATGTCCACCTTGAGGTAGAGTGTCTTCACTGCTAATCACTGTTTATGCTATTCCACCTGGCACACAGGCTTCTGGGATGGTTCTCTTCCTACCTCTCATCTTCCCATAAGAGCATCCAGATATTGTTACTGAATCCTGGCTTATGGGTTCTGGGATTCAAACCAAGGCTTCACATTTGTGCAGCAAGTTCTTTACCCACTGCGCCTTCTCACCAGCCCGATACACAGATTTACTTTTTTTTGTTTGTTTGTTTTTTTTTTAAAGTTGAAAATAGATTTTTTTCATACAATACTGTGATTATGGCGTCCCTTCCCACTAGCCCTCACAGTTCCTCCTCTCCCATCCAGATCCACCCATTTTCTGTCTCTCATTAGACAACAAACAGACATCCAAGCAACAACTAAAATAAATAAAAAAAAAAGAAAACAAATTAGAACAGCACACAATAAACAAACAGAAGAGCCAAAGAAAAAGCACAAAATCACATGTAGACACATACATTTGCAGATATAGTGATGTGTTTTTAAAAATAAAGAGAAAGAGAGTATGTTCTGTGGGTGTGTGGTGAGGTATGGAAGAAGGGCTGTCTCAGCCCCTGCCGAAGCATCTCTTCCCCCTGAGGGACCAGCCACACAATGGCTTAGTATAGAGTAGAGTTTATTCAAGGCATGAGGAGGTGAATTAAGAGGGTAGTAGAGGCAGAGAGAGGGAGAGAGTAGAGAAGTAGAGGCCAGCCATGAGCACATGGAGAGGCGGGGAAGGAGGGGGAAGTGGGGAGAGGACAGAGGGATCAAGAGAGAGCAAAAGAACAAGCATCCCCTTTTATAGTGAGTCAGGTCTGCCTGGCTGTTGCCAGGTAACTCTGGGGGTGGAGTTTAGACAGAATGCTAACACGTAGGAATCCTTAAAAACACAAAATCAGAAACCATGTTTCACACACAAAGAACTCGTAAGGCAAAAAACCCAAAACAAGCACCCGTGACTCAACATTAGGAGACAAAGAAGTCCAAAAGATGTTATTGAGTTAGCTTTGTGTTGGCCATCTATTGCTGGGCATGCATTACAGTGTTAACTTCCTTTACTTTTCTAATTTAAAAGTCTCAAAGTCATGGATAGAAAAAAGCTTCCTTTTATTTTTTTAACTAAAAAAAAAAAAAAAAATTGAGAATTGCCTATCAGCCAGTCCACCCACTGCTTGGCTCTGGGACAATGTAGACATTGGTCTAGAACCTCAGCTAGTTAGAGACCCCCAGGTCTTCTAACTGCCCACCTACCTGTCACCCCACCCATCCCTCAGCTACAGAACACTTGGAGTCTGACTGGAATCCCCAGAACAATTGTCTGCCTGCCAATTGGCCACCCAATCCACACTACCAACCTGGAACTGTGTGAGTTTTGAATCCGAATTCCAGGTTGGAACCTCCAGAGCCAGTCCTTCCACCATGCATCACCCAGCACAAACATTATTCAGCTTCGGAATTGAGTGGATCCAACCCAGGACCCCAGTTAGGAACCCCCAGAGCCAGTCCTCTGGCCTGCCCACTGCCTATCAGCTACCTCACACACCGTTTGCTTTTAGGACCAAGTAAAGTCTGATGTAGAATCCCAGAGTGGTCTCAAGACCGAAACCCAGTCCTCATTCAGCGAGTCCACTAGCTAATAGTTGTTTCAACTGTGACGTGTTTGTCATCCCTAAGGCTTTCCTTGTCAACTGCTATAGCTGCTCATTTGATGGGTTTTTGACCTTCAGTTCCCTGGACCACACTGACATTGTAGACTGGCCAAGGCAAACACTAGGACTCTATGTCTTCCACCCTCTTCGGCAACTGAATCAAAATTTAGCACCAGCCTTTGTACATTTCGCTGTTTGAATACTTATGCTGCAGTGAATCAGCTATACAACGTCTTGTATAGATGTGACATTTTAATAAAATATAATCTTTGAGCAAAACATTATTGCTGGAGTTTTAAAATTTTAGTCAGAAATGTTTTCTATTCTTTCAGTGAGATAGTTTATAGAATATATTAGAAGAAATTTTTAATGAGATGGGCATCATCAATACATTTTTAAAATTATTCCTGTTGTTACTATTTTTTATCCTTATCAATATCATGCTCTGTGTGTATGTGTTTACGTGACATGGTGCACATGTGGCCAGAGGTCAACATTTGGGTGTAGTTTTTCTCCTTCCTTGCCGAGGCAAGGACCTCTTCTGCTGTTTCTGCCAGCTTCATATTTCCTGGTACCTGGCCTTGAGCTTCCTGACGATTCTGGGATCACAGATGCATGTCATGACATCTGGCTTTTATCTGTGGGTTTCAAAGATCAAATTTAGGCAACCAGGTTTGTGTAGCAAGAGCTTTTACCAGTTGGGCCATCCTGTTTACAATATGTTTACACACACACACACACACACACACACACACACACACACACACACACATATACACACATATATATATGAATATATATTCATTTTGTCCATCATTATCTGACAGGGCACATATCACCTAAATTCCAGACTTCAGGATGCATCCCTGATCCTTACTTATTGAATTAGAGACTCTAAGCCTCAGATTCACCCTTTATAAAAGGGGATTGGTAATACTTTCTCCATAGGCCTAGTATATTTCCTAAAATGATGTAAGTACCCAATACATGTCTTACATGTCTTGCTTCTTAATGAATGGCAGCCTTTCCACTTGGGGACAGCGAGGCAGAAAGAACAGAGGCCCCCATAAACTACTTGGGGCTGATACATTCTTTTTGGCTAACAATAAAGAAGCTTTGAATTGACAGCCGCATTTTTCAAAGGAAAAATGCTGTAATTCATAGGACTCAACCACTGTGTCATATTCATTTGTCTATTTACAGACAGAATGAGGACATGAAGCCAAGCCTTCTTCATTTACAGCTTTGCTTACTTTTGTGTAGCCAAGCTATGTGTCAGTTTTCTGTCTACAGTTTGGCATGCCTTCTCTTTAATATGCAACTTGGAATTTTCACCTAAGCCTCTGTTCTATGATTAACAGTGTGCACTTTTTTGTTTTGTTTTTGTTTTTCAAGACAGGGTTTCTCTGTTGTAGCCCTGGCTGTCCTGGAACTAGCTCTGTAGTTCCAGCTGTCCTTGAACTCACAAAGATCTACTGGTCTCTGCCTCTGAAGTGCTGGGATTAAGGGCCTGAGCCGCTGCCACCACCCAACAACTGTGCACCTTTAATATGTCCAGGAAGCACTGTCTCAACTTCTGACATTGTTCTATGAACTTTGTAAAAGTTCTTGACAGTAGCTCCTTGGTCACAATGGCAAGTTGCTTCTGTGTGTGTGTGTGTGTGTGTGTGTGTGTGTGTGTGTGTTTTGTGTGTGATGTATAATTTGTTAGGATGTAACTGTGTTTTTTTTTTTTTTTAAGTATGGAGGGTACCCTTTGCTTGCCTACTCAGTTATTTTAACTTTTTTCAGTTGAGAGCTTATTTTTTGATGTCTGTAATACTGAAACAGAATAGACATTAGCGTTCGTGATCTTGAGCTGTGGTAGCTTGATTGGTAGCTTGGTGGTAGCCTGCTTGCATGGCATAACAAGCCTCTGGGCTTATCAGCAACCCCAAAGGGAAAGAAAGACGAGTTCGATTTTTTCTCTATCCTTTTCATTAAGCCTTTGTTACCAACCTACTCTTTATTATTCACTTCCTTGATCTGAGCAGCCCTGAGGCTTGAGGCTCTTCTGTTAGCCTGCTCCAACCTTCCCAATGCAGTTTTTCTTATTGTAAATAGCTATTCCTTTCTTTAAAGATGGGAAATTAATTTATTTAATAGTCTTTTTATATTCATTCCCTCCCATAAGTCCTTCCAGATCCTCTCCTCCTGCCAACCTTTAAGTTTTTCTTGAAAGACTAACAAAAAACCCAATGTAACATTAAAATTCCCCTAAACCAAGAAAACAAAACAAAGCCATGTCCCCAAAGGAAAACAACAAACAAACAAACAAGCAAACAAAAACAAAATCCACCAAACTATAATCAAATAAAAGCACACACAAAGGACTGTGGAGTTCATTATGTGTTGGTTAGCTACTCCTGAGTACACGGCCTGTTGTCCTGGAGTGATATATCCAGTGTCACCATATTGGAGAAAGTTGATTCTCCCTTTCCCAGCAGGTATAAATGACAGTTTCAATTGTTAACTTTTATCCTAGTGGTTATGTATTCATTCACTCATGCATTCATTTTAAAATATGTAAAAAACTAAAGTATAAGATAAAAACAAAAACTATCACTTAGTAGGAGTTGGACAAGACAAACCAACAGCAGGAAGAGTCCAAGAGAAGACACAAGAATCAGAGACTCAGGAGTCCCATAGAGACACTGAACTGGAAGCTATAATATGTATGCAGAGGACCTGGTGAATGGGGAGCCGACAGAAGGCGGCTATCATCCTTGCAGCCATCTTGAGCCATATACCCTGACAACAGACTTGTTTTCAACAGCCTACAACAGCTGAGCACACTCTGATAACATCTTGTTTTAGATACCCAGGATTTTCCCTTGGGTGTGTGTGACTTAAAGGTGTGACAGAGGCAGACAGAAGAGGATACTGGAAAACTTGGAACTGCGAGGCACTAGGGACTAGAAACTAGGGACTAGGAACTTGAGATTGGGACTTGGACTAGGAACAAGAAACTTGGAAAGAGACAAGAAGAGAGACATGAGAATAAACGGGACTGAATCACACTCTGTCTGGTCTCCATTCTTCCTGTCTGCCCTCACTCTCTCTCTTGTTGAACCCTGACCCGCGGACCGGAACAGCAGTACGAGCTGGGACAATTTAGCCCCAAAGCTTGGGCAGTGCAGGTTCCAACATTTGGCAGAGCGGTCCCCCGGCACTGGTGCAGGCCATGTGCATGTTGGTTCAATCTCTATGATTTCATACGAGGTTTGCTGAGTTTAAGTGTTTCTTAGCCATTTGAGTTTTCTCTATTGAGAATTCTCTGTTTAGATCTGTACTCTACTTTAAAATGGTTGTTTTCTTGATGTCTAGTTTCTTGAGTTTTTTATACAGATTGGATATTAGCGCTCCATAAGATGTGTAGTTGGTGAAGTCTTTTCCCTCCTCATAGGCTGCTGCTTTGTCCTAATGATGGTGTTTAGGCTCCATGTTTAAATGTTGATTGTATTACCTGAGCTAATAATGTTCTGTTCAGAAAGTGTTTTCCTAAGTCAATGAGTTTGAGGGTATTCCCCACT
>NW_023045055.1:0-49077 GCF_011762505.2 Arvicanthis niloticus | reverse complement strand
TTTCTCCTCTCACTATATGCCCTTCTGTGTTCTCCACTCTCCAAATGCCCTTCAGTCTTCTTCTCTCTCTGGATGTCCTTCAATCTTCTGCTCTCTATGGATGGGATTCTGTTCTCTCCTCTTTCTGGATTCACTCCTGTTCTCTCATTTCTCTGGATGCCCTTTTGTTCTCTCCCTCCAGGATGTCCTTCTGTCCTCTCTCTGGATGCCCTCTGTCTTCTCTTTTCTTGGTTGCCCTTCTGTTTTGTCCTCTCTCTGGATGCCCTTCTGTCCTCTCCTCTCTCTGGATACCCTTCTATTCTATCCTTTCCCTGGATGCCCTAATGTTCTCTCCTCTCACTGGATGCCCTTGTGTCCTCTTCTCTCTCTAGATGCCCTTTTGTTCCCCTCTCCTCTGGATTCCCTTCTGTCTTCTCTCTCCGGATGATTTTTTGTTCTCTTCTCTCCCTAGATGCAATTCTGTTGTCTCCTCTCTCAGGATGCCTGTGTCTCCTCTTCTCATGTAGATTCCTTCTCTTCTCTTCTTTCTTTCTGGATGCCCCACTGTTCTCACCTCTCTCTGTAAGCCTCCTGTCCTTTCTCCCCTCTCGGATTCCCTTCTGTTCTCTCATCTCTCTAGATTCTCTTTCTGTTCTCTCCTCTATCGAGATACACCTTCTATCTTATATTCTCTCTGTATGGCCTTCTTTACTCTTTACTGTGGAGGCCCTTTTGCCCTCTCCTCTCTCTGAATGCCCTTCTTTTCTCTCTTCTCTCTTCTCTATGGAGGCCATTCTGTCCTCTCCTCTCTCTGGATGCCCTTCTGTCTGCTCCTAACTCCTGATCCCCTTCTGTCTTCTCCTCTTTCTGGATACCCTTCTGTTCTCTGCTCCTCTATACATGACCTTCTATTCTCTATTCTCTCTGGATGCCCTTATGTTCTCTCCTCTCTCTGGATGTTCTTCTGTCTTCTCCGCTCTCTGGATACCGTTCTATTCTCTACTATCCCTGGATTCCCTTCTGTCTTCTCTGCTCTCTGAATGCCCTTCTCTTCTCCCCTCTCTGTGGATGTGTTTCTGTCTTCTCCTCTCTCTGGATGCTCTTCTGTTCTATCCTCTCCATGGATGCCCTTCTGTCTTCTACTGTTCTCTATTCTCTCTGGATGCCCTTCTGTTCTCTCTTCTCCCTGATAATCTCCTCTCTTCTTTCTCTCTCTGGATTCCCTTCTGCTCTCTCCTCTCTCTGGATGCCCTTCTGTTCTCTCCTCTCTCTCTAGATGCCCTTCTATTCTCTCCTCTATCAAGATGCCCTTCTGTCTTCTACTCTCTCTGTATGGCCTTCTTTACTCTTTTCTGTGGATGCCCTTCTGACCTCTCCTGTCTCTGGATGCCCTTCTTTTCTCTCTTCTCTCTTAAGGCCATTCTGTCAACTCCTCTATCTGGAAGCCCTTCTACTCTCTCCTCCCTCTGGATGCCCTTCTGTCTTCTCCTCTTTCTGGATGCGTTTCTGTTCTCTACTCTCTCTACATGCCCCTCTGTCCTCTATTCTCTCTGGATGCCCTTATGTTCTCTCCTATCTCTGGATGTTCTTCTGTCTTCTTCATTCCCTGGATACCATTCTATTCTCTACTCTCCCTGGATGCACTTCTGTCTTCTCTTTGCTCTGGATGCCCTTCAGTTCTCCCCTCCCTGTAGATGTGTTTCTGTCTTCTCTCTCTGGATGCCCTTCTGTTCTCTCCCCTCTTTGGATGCCCTTCTGTCTTCTCCTCTCCCTGGATGCCTTTTGTTCTTTCCTTTCTTGGGATTCCCATCTTTCCTCTCCTCTCTCTGGATGCCCTTCTGTTGTCTCCTCCCTCTGGATGACCTTCTGTCCTCTCCTCTCTCTGAATGGCCTTCTGTCTTCTCCTCTCTTCTTATGCCCTACTGTTTTCTCATCTCTTCGACTTCCCTTCTGTATTCTCCTCTCTCTGGATGTCATTATGGTCTCTCCTCTCTCTGGATGCTCTTCTGTTCTCTCCTCTCTCCAGATGTGCTTCTGTTTCTCCTCTCTCTGTATGCCCTTCTGCTCTCTTTTGTCTCTGGATGTCCTTCTGCTCTCTCTTCTCTCCAGATGCCCTACTGTCTTCTCCTTTCTCAGTATGCCCTTCTTTCCTCTCCTCTCTCTGGATTCCCTTCTGTCTTCTCCTCTCTCTTGATGCCCTTCTCTTATCTCCTCTTTCTGGATACCCTTCTGTTCTCTACTCTCCCCATATACCCTTCTCTCTTCTCCTCTCTCTGGATGCCCTTCTGTCTTCTCCTCTCTCTGGATGGCTTTCTGTTCTATCCTTTCTCTGGATTCCCTCCTGTCTTCTCCTCTCTCTGGATGCCCTTCTGTTCTCTGCTCTCTCTAGATGCCCTTCTGTTCTCTTCTCTATCTAGATGCCCTTCTGTCTTCTACTCTTGCTGCATGGCCTTCTTTACTCTTGTCTATGGATGCCCTCCTGTTCTCTCCTCTATCTGGATTCCCTTCTTGTCTTCTCTTCTCGCTGCATGCCCTTCTCTTCCCTCCTTTCTCTAGATTCCCTTCTTTCCTCTTTCTCTCTGGAAGCCTCTCAGTTCTCACATCTCTCTGGAAGCCCTTCTGTGCTCTCCTCTCTCTGGATGCTCTTCTGTCCTCTCCTCTCTCTGGATGCCCTTCTGTCTTCTCTGCTCTCTGGATGCCCTTCTGTTCTACCCTCTCTGTGGATGTGTTTCTGTCTTCTCCTCTCTCGTTGCCCTTCTGTTCTCTCCTCTCGCTGGATGCCCTTCTGACCTCTCAGCTACATGGATGCCCTTCTGTATTCTCCTCTCTCTGGATGGCTTTCTGTTCTCTTCTCTCTGGATCCCTTCTGTCCTCTCCTCTCTCTGGATGACCTTCTTCAGTCTCCTCTCTCTGGAGGCCCTTCTTTCCTCACCTCTCTCTGGATGCCCTTCTGTCCTCTCCTCTCTCTGGATGCTCTTCTGTTCTCTCCTCTCTCTGCATTCCCTTTTTGTCTTCTCTCCTCGCTGGATGCCCTTCTCTTCTATCCTCTCTCTAGATGCCCTTCTGTCCTCTATTCTCTCTGGATGCCTCTCTGTTCTCACATCTCTCTGGAAGCCCTTCTGTGCTTTCCTCTCTCTGGATGCTCTTCTGTCCTCTCCTCTCTCTCTGGATGCCATTCTGTCTTCTCTGCTCTCTAGATGCCCTTCTGTTCTCCCCTCTCTGTAGATATGTTTCTGTCTTCTCTTCTCTCGTAGCCTGTCTCTTCTCTCCTCTCTCTGGATGCCCTTCTAACCTCTCCTCTCCATGGATGCCCTTCTATCTTCTCCTCTCTCTGAATGGCTTTCTGTTCTCTCCTGTCTGGATCCCTTCTGTCCTCTCCTCTCTCTGGATGCCCTTCTTCAGTCTCCTCTCTCTGGAGGCCTTTCTTTCCTCTCCTTTCTATGGATGCCCTTCTGTCCTCTCCTCTCTCTGGATGCCCTTCTGTTCTCTCCTGTCTCTGGATGCCGTTCTATCCTCTCCTCTCTCTAAATGCCCTTCTGTTCCCTCCTCTATCTAGATGCTCTTCTGTCTTCTCTTCTCTCTGTATGGCCTTCTTTACTCTTTTCTGTGGATGCCCTTCTGACCTCTCCTCTCTCTGGATGCCCTCTTTTCTCTGTTCTCTCTGGAGGCTATTCTATCAACTCCTCTCTCTGGAAGCCCTTCTGTCTTCTCCTATCTCCCGATGCCCTTCTGTCTTCTCTTTCTGGATATCTTTCTGTTCTCTACTCTCTCTACATGCACTTCTGTACTCTATTCTCTCTGTATGCGCTTATGTTCTCTCCTATCTCGGGATGTTCTTCTGTCTTTTTCGCTCTCTTGATACCTTTCTATTCTCTACTCTCCCTGGATGCACTTCTGTCTTCTCTGCGCTCTGGATGCCGTTCTGTTCTCCCCTCCCTGTAGATGTGTTTCTGTCTTCTCCTCTCTCTGGATCCCTTCTGTCCTCTCCTCTCTCTGGATGGTATTCTTCACACTCCTCTCTCTGGATGCCCTTCTGTTCTCTTCTCTCTCTGGATGCCCTTCTGTTCTCTCCTCTCTCTGGATTCCCTCCTTGTCTACTCCTCTTGCTGGATGCCCTTCTCTTCTCTCCTCTCTCTAGATTCCCTTCTGTCCTCTATTCTCTCTGGATGCCTCTCTGTTCTCACATCTCTCTGTAAACCTTCTGTGCTCTCCTCTCTCTGGATGCTCTTCTGTCCTCTCCTCTCTCTAAATGCCCTTCTGTCTTCTCTGCTCTCTGGATGCCCTTCTGTTCTCCCCACTCTGTGGATGTGTTTCTGTCTTTTCCTCTCTCATTGCCCTTCTCTTCTCTCCTCTCTCTGGATGCCCTTTTGACCTCTCCTCTCCATGGATGCCCTTCTGTTTTCTCCTCTCTCTGGATGGCTTTCTGTTCTCTCCTTTCTCTAGATCCCTTCTGTCCTCTCCTCTCTGTGGATGCCCTTCTTCACTCTCCTCTCTTTGGATGCCCTTCTTTCCTCACTTCTCTCTGGATGCCCTTCTGTTTTCTTCTCTGTCTGTACTCCCTTTTTGTTTTTTCCTCTCACTGGATGCCCTTCTCTTCTATCCTCACTTGATGCCCTTCTGTCCTCTATTCTCTCTGGAATCCTCTCTGTTCTCTCGATGCCCTTCAGTCTTCTCCTCTCTCTGGATGCCTGACAATTTTCTCCTTACTATGGATATCCTTCTGTCTTCTCCTCTCTCTAGAGGCCCTTCTGTTCTCTCCTCTCACTGGATGCCATTCTGACCACTCCTCTATCTGGATGCCCTTCTGTCTTCTCCTCTCTCTGGATGCCGTTTGGTGATCTTCTCTCTCTGGATGTTTTTCTATCTTCTGCTCTCTCAGGATGGACTTCTGTTCTCTCCTCTTCCTGGATTCTCTCCTGTACACTCATCTCTCTAAATGCCCTTCTGTTCTCTCTTATTTTGGGATGTCCTTCTGTCCTCTCCTCTCTCTGGATGCCCTTCTGTCTTCTCCTTTCTTTGGATGCCCTTCTGTTCTCTTCTCTCTTTGGATTCCCTTCTGTCTTCTCCTCTCTCTGGATGCCCTAATGCTCTCTCTTCTCTCTGAATGCCCTTCTGTCTTCTCCTCTCTCTGGATTCACTTCTGTCCTCTGCCTCTCTGTGGATGCCTTTCTGTTCTCTCTTCTCTCAGGATGCCCTTCTGTTCTCTCCTCTCTCTGATGCGCTTCTGTTCTCCCTTCTCTGTGGATGCCCTTCTGTCTTCTCTTCTCTATGGATGCCCTTCTGTCCTCTCCTCTCAATTGATGCCCTTCTGTTTCCTCCTCTTGTCCGATGCTCTTCTATTCTCTCCTCTCTGTGGATGCCCTTCTGTATTCTCCTCTCTCTGGATGCCCTTCTGGTCTCTCCTCTCTCTGGATGACCTTGTGTCATCTCTGCTCTCTGAATGTCCTTCTGTTGTCTCCTTTCTCTGGATGCCCTTCTGTCCTCTCCTCTCTCTGGATGCCCTTCTGTCATCTCCTCAATCAGGATGTCTTCTGTTGCCTCCTTTTTCTGGATGCCCTTCTGTCCTCTCCTCTCTCTGAATTCCCTTCTGTCCTCTCCTCTCTCTGGATGCCCTTCTGTACTCACCTCTCTCTGGATGGCCTTCTGTACTCTCCACGCTCTGGATGCTCTTCTATCCTCTCCTCTCTCTGGATTTTTTTTCTGTCCTCTCATATCACTGGTTGCCCTTCTGTTCTCTTTTCTCCCTAGATTATCTTCTGTTCTCTCATCTTTCTGGATGCCCTTCTGTTCTCTCCTCTTTATGGATGCCCTTCTATTCTCTCCTCACTTTGGATTCCCTTCTGTCTTCTCCTCTTTCTGGATGCCCTAATGCTCTCTCCTCTCTCTGAATACACTTTGGTCTTCTCCTCTCTCTGGATTCACTTCTGTTCTTTCCTCTCTCTGGATGCCTTTCTGTCCTCTCCTCTCTCTGGATGCCCTTCTGTCCTCTCCTCTCTCTTGGTGTCTTTCTGTTCTCTCCTCTCACTGGATACCCTTCTGTCTTCTCATTTCTCTGGATGCCCTTCTGTCTTCTCTGCTCTCTGGATACCATTCTATTCTCTACTCTCTCTGGATGCCCTTCTGTCCTCTCCTCACTCTGGATGCCCGTCTGTTCTCTCCTCTCTCTGGATTTCCTTTTTGTCTTCTCCTTTCTCTGGATGTGCTTCTCGTCTCTCCTCTCACAAGATGCCCTTGTGTCCTCTATTCTCTCTGGATATCCTTCTGTTCTTTCGTCTCTCTGGATTCCCTTTTGTGCTCTCCTCTCTCTGGATGCCCTTCTGTCTTCTTCTCTCTCCCTATGCCCTTCTGTTCTCTAGATTCTCTTGATGCCCTACAGTCTTCTCCTCTCGCTGGATGCCCGACAATTTTCTCCTCACACTGGATATCCTTCTGTCTTCTCCTCTCTCTAGATGCCCTTCTGTTATCTCCTCTCACTGGATGCCATTCTGACCTCTCCTCTCTCTGGATGCCCTTCTGTCTTCTCCTCTCTCTGGATGCCCTACTGTCTTCTTCTCTCTATGGAAGCCCTTATGTCCTCTCCTCTCTCCAGATGCTATTCTGTTATCTCCTCTCTCTGGGTGCCCTTCTGTAATCTCTTCTCTTAGGATGCTCTTATGTTGTCTCCTCACTCTCGATGCTCTTCTGTTCTTCCCAATCTGTGAATGCCCTTCTGTCCTCTACTCTCTCTACATGCCTTTCTGTTTTCTCCTCTCTCTGGATGCACTTGTGTCCTCTCCTCTCTTTTTATGCCCTTCTGTTCTCTCCTCAGTCTGGATTCCCTTCTGTCCTCTCATCTCCCTGGATGTAATTTTCTCTTCTCCTCTCTCTGGATGAACTTCTGATCTCTCCTCTCTCCGGATGTTCTTCTGTCTTCTCTTCACACTGGATGCCCTTCTCTCTTCTCCTCTCTCTGGATGCACTTCTGTTTTCACCTATCTATGGATGCCCTTCTGTCTTCTCCTCTCTCTGGAAGCCCTTCTGTTCTCTCCTCTCACTGGATGCCCTTTTATCTTCTCCTTTCTCTGGATGCCCTTCTATCTTCTCTGCTCTCTGGATACCGTTCTATTCTCTACTATCTCTGAATGCCCCTCTGTTTTCTATGCACTCTGGATGCCCATCTGTACTCTCCTCTCTGTGGATGCCCTTCTGACCTTTCCTCTGATGCCCTTCTGTTCTCTCCTCTCTCTGGATGCCCTTCACTCCTCTCCTCTCTCAGGTTGCCCTTCTGTCCTCTCCTCTCTCTGATGCCCTTCTGTCCTCTCCTCTCTCTGGATGCCCTTCTCTCCTCTCCTCTCTCTGGATGCCCTACTGTTCTCATCTCTCTGGATTCCCTTTTTTGTCTTCTCCTGTCTCTGGAAGCATTTCTCTTCTCTCCTCTCTCAAGATGCTCTTGTGTACTCTATTCTCTCTGGATATCCTTCTGTTCTCTCTTCTCTCTGGATTCCCTTTTGTGCTCTACTCTCTCAAGTTGCCGTTCTGTCCTCTCCTCTCTCTGGATGCACTTCTGTCTTCTCCTCTTTCCCTATGCCCTTCTGTTCTCTCGATGCCCTTCAGTTTTCTCCTCACTCTGGTTATCCTTCAGTCTTCTCCTCTCTCTAGATGCCCTTCTGTTCTCTCCTCTCACTGGATGACATTCTGACCTCTCCTCTCTCTGGATGCCCTTCTGTCTTCTCCTCTCTCTGGATGCCGTTCGGTCTTCTTCTCACTCTGGATGTTTTTCAGTCTTCTGCTCTCTCTTGATGGACTTCTGTTGTCTCCTCTTTCTTGATTCTCTCCTGTACTCTCATTTCTCAGGATGCCCTTATGTTCTCTCTTCTTTTGGGATGTCCTTCTGTCATCTCCTCTCTCTTGATGCCCTTCTGTCCTCTCCTTTTTCTGGATGCCCTTCTGTCTTCTCCTTCCTTTGGATGCCCTTCTGTTCTCTCCTCTCTTTGGATTCCCTTCTGTCTTCTCCTCTCTCTGGATGCCCTAATGCTCTCTCCTTTCTCTGAATGCCCTTCTGTCTTCTCCTCTCTCTGGATTCACTTCTGTTCTCTGCTCTCTCTGTAAGCCCTTCTGTCCTCTTCTCTCTCTGGACACCTTTCTGTTCTCTCTTCTCTCTGGATGCCCTTCTGTTCTCTGCTCTTTCTGGATGCCCTTCTGTTCTCTCCTCTCTCTGTATGCTTTTCTATACTCTACTCTCTCTGGATGGCCTTGTGTCTTCTCCTCTCTCTGGATGCCCTTTTGTTCTTCTCTCCGGATGCCTTTATGTCCTATACTCTCTCACTGGATGCCCTTCTGTATTCTCATCCCTCTGGATGCCCTTCTGTTCTCTCCTCTATCTGGATGCCCTTCTGTCTTCTCCTCTCTCTGGATGTCCTTCTGTTGTCTCCTTTCTCTGGATGCCCTTGTGTCCTCTCCTCTCTCTGGATGCCCTTCTGTCTTCTCTTCTCTATGGATGCCCTTCTGTCCTCTCTTCTTCTTTGATGCCCTTCTGTTTTCTCCTCTCGTTCGATGCTCTTCTATTCTCTCCTCTCTGTGGATGTCCTTCTGTATTCTCCTCACTCTGGCTGCCCTTCTGGTCTCTCCTCTCTCTGGATGCCCTTGTGTCATTTCTGCTCTTTGGATGTCCTTCTGTTGACTCCTTTCTCTGGATGCCCTTCTGTCCTCTCCTCTCTCTGATTGCCCTTCTGTCCTCTCCTCTCTCTGGATGCTCTTCTGTCATCTCCGCACTCAGGATGTCCTTCTGTTTTGTTCTTCTCTGGATGCCCTTCTGTCCTCTCCTCTCTCTGAATGCCCTTCTGTCCTCTCCTCTCTCTGGATGCCCTTCTGTACTCACCTCTCTCTGGATTTTTTTCTGTCCTCTCATATCTCTGGTTGCCCTTCTGTTCTCTTTTCTCTCTAGATTATCTTCTGTTCTCTCATCTCTCTGGATGCCCTTCTGTTATCTACTATTTATGGATGCCCTTCTATTCTCTCCACTCTTTGGATTCCCTTATGACTTCTCCTCTCTCTGGATGCCCTAATGATCTCTCCTCTCTCTGAATGCACTTCGGTCTTCTCCTCTCTCTGGATTCACTTCTGTTCTTTCCTCTCTCTGGATGCCTTTCTGTCCTCTCCTCTTTCTGGATGCCCTTCTGTCCTCTCCTCTCTCTTGATGCCTTTCTGTTCTCTCCTCTCACTGGATGCCCTTCTGTCTTCTCCTTTCTCTGGATACCCTTCTGTCTTCTCTGCTCTCTGGATACCGTTCTATTCTCTACTCTCTCTGGATGCTCTTCTGTCTTCTCTGCTCTCTGGATGCCCATCTGTCTTCTCCTCTCTGTGGATGCCCTTCTGACCACTCCTGTCCATGGATGCCCTTCTGTTCTCTCCTCTCTCTGGATGCCCTTCTGTCCTCTCCTCACTCTGGTTGCCCTAATGTTCTCTCCTCTCTCTGGATTCCCTTTTTATCTTCTCCTCTCTATGTATGCGCTTCTTGTCTCTCCTCTCTCAAGATGCCCTTTTGTCCTTTATTCTCTCTGGAAACCCTTCTGTTCTCTCGTCTCTCTGGATTCCCTTTTGTGCTCTCCTCTCTCTGGATGCCCTTCTGTCCTCTCCTTTCTCTGGATGCCCTTCTGTCTTCTCCTCTCTCCCTCTGCCCTTCTGTACTCTAGATTCTCTCGATGCCCTTCAGTCTTCTCCTATCGCTGAATGTCCGACAATTTTCTCCTCACACTGGATATCCTTCTGTCTTCTCCTCTCTCTAGATGCCCTTCTCTTATCTCCTCTCACTGGATGCCATTCTGATCTCTCATCTCTCTGGATGCCCTTCTGTCTTCTCCTCTCTCCGGATGTCCTTCGGTCCTCTTCTCTCTCTGGATGTTTTTCAGTCTTCTACTTTCTCTGGATGGGCTTCTGTTCTCTCCTCTTTCTGGATTCTCTCCTGAACTCTCATTTCTCTGGATGCCCTTCTGTTCTCTCTTCTTTTGGGATGTCCTTCTGTCCTCTTTTCTCTCTGGATGCCCTTTTTTCTTCTCCTTTCTTTGGACGCCCTTCTGTTCTCTCCTCTCTTTGGATTTTCTTCTGTCTTTTACTCTCTCTGGATGCCCAAATCCTCTCTCCTCTCTCTGAATTCCCTTCAGTCCTCTCCTCTCTCTGGATGACTTTCTGTTCTCTCTTCTCTCTGGATGCCCTTGTGTTCTCTCCTATCTCTGATGCTCTTCTGTTCTCCCCTCTCTGTGGATGCCCTTCTGTCCTCTCCTCTATCTGGATGCCCTTCTGTTCTCCCCTCTTTCTGGATGCCCTTCTGTTCTCTCCTGTCTCTGTATGCTTTTTTTCTCTCCTTTCTCTCTGGATGCCCTTCTGTCTTCTCCTCTCTCTGGATGCCCTTTTGTATTCACATCCCTATGGATGATCTTCTGGTCTCTCCTCTCTCTGGATGTCCTTCTGTTGACTCTTTTCTCTGGATGCCCTTCTGTTTTCTCCTCTCCCTGGATGCCCTTCTGTTCTCTCCTCTTTCTGGATGCCCTTCATTTCTCTCCTCTCTCTGTATGACCTTCTTTACTCTCCTCTCTCTGGATGCCTTTCTGTCTTCTCCTCTCTCTGGATGCCCTACTGTTCTCTCCTCTCTCCAGATGCCCTTCTGTCCTTTCCTTTATCTGGATGCCCTACTGAACTCTTCTCTCTCTGTATTTCCTACTGTCCTCTCATATCACTGGTTTCTCTTCTGTTCTCTTCTCTCTCTAGATTCCCTTCTGTACTCCAATCTCTATTGATGCCCTTCTGTCTTATTCTCTCTCTGGAAGCCCTTCTATCCTCTCCTCTATCCAGATGCCCTTCTGTTCTCTCCTCTCTCTGGATGCACTTCTGTCCTCTCCTCTCTTTGGATGCCCTTATGTTGTCTCCTATCTCTCGATGCTCTTCTGTTCTTCCCAATCTGTGGATGACCTTCTGTCCTCTCCTCTCTCTACATGCCTTTCTGTACTCTCCTCTCTCTGGATACACTTGTGTCCTCTCCTCTCTTTTTATGCCCTTCTGTTCTCTCCTCCATCTGGATTCCCTTCTGTCCTCTCATCTCTCTGGATGTCCTTCTGTTTTCTCCTCTCTCTGGATGACCTTCTGATCTCTCCTCTCTCTGGATGCTCTTTTGTCTTCTCTTCACTCTGGATGCGCTTCTCTCTTCTCCTCTCTTTGGATGCACTTCTGTTTTCACCTCTCTATGGATGCCCTTCTGTCTTCTCCTCTCTCTGGATGCCCTTCTGTTCTCTCCTCTCATTGGATGCTTTTCTGTCTTCTTTTTTCTCTGGATGCCTTTCTGACTTCTCTGTTCTCTGGATACCGTTCTATTCTCTACTCTCTCTGGATGCCCTTCTGACCTCTCCTCTCTCTGGATGGCTTTCTGTTCTTTCCTCTCTCTGGATGCTCTTCTGTCCTCTCCTCTCTCTGGATGCCCTTCAGTCCTCACCTCTCTCTTGATGCCATAATGTTCTCTCCTCTCTCTGAATTCCCTTTTTGTCTTTCCTCTCTCTGGATGCGCTGCGCTTCTCACCTCTCTCAAGATGCCCTTGTTTCCTCTATTCTATTCTATCTCTCCTCTCTCTGTATGTATGGATATCCTTTTGTTCTCTCATCTCTCTGGATTCCCTTTTGTGCTCTCCTCTCTGTGTATGCCCTTCTGTCATCTCCTCTCTCTAGATGCCCTTCTGTCTTTTCCTCTTTCCCTATGCCCTTCTGTTCTCTTGATTCTCTCGATGGCCTTCAGTCTTCTACTCTCTCTGGATGCCCGACAATTTTCTCCTTACTCTGGATATCCTTCTTTCTTCTCCTCGATCTAGATGCCCTTCTATCTTTTCCTCTCTCCCTATGCCCTTCTGTTCTCTCAATTCTCTCGATGCCCTTCAGTCTTCTACTCTCTCTGGATGCCTGACAATTTTCTCCTTACTCTGGATATCCTTCTGTCTTCTCCTCTCTCTAAATGCCCTTCTGTTATCTCCTCTCACTGGATGCTATCCTGTCCTTTCCTCTCCCTGGATGCCCTTCTGTCTTCTCCTCTCTCCAGATGCCCTTCGGTCCTCTTCTCTCTCTGGATGTCCTTCAGTCTTCTGCTCTCTCTGGATGGGCTTCTGTTCTCTCCTCTTTCTGGATTCTCTCCTGTAGTCTCATCTCTCTGGATGCCCTTCTGTTCTCTATTCTTTTGGGATGTCCTTCTGTCCTCTCCTCTCTCTGGAAGCCCTTCTGTCTTCTCCTTTTTTTGGATGCCCTTCTTTTCTCTCCTCTCTGGATGCCCCTTTTTCCTTTCCTCTCACTGGATATACTTCTGTTCTCTCCTCCCTCTGTATGCCATTCTGTTCTCTCCTCTGTCCGGATGCCCCTGTGTCCTCTTTTCTCTCTAGATGCCATTTCTGTCCTCTCTTCTCGCTGGATGCCCTTCTGTTCTCTTCTCTCTCTGGATGATCTTCTGTTCTCTCATCTTTTTTGATGCCCTTGTGTCCCCTCCTCTCTCTGGATTCCCTTCTGTCTTCTCCTTTCTCTGGATGCCCTTCTGTCCTCTCCTCTCTTTTGATGCCCTTCTTTTTTCTCCTCTCATTCGATGCTCTTCTATTCTCTCTTCTTTCTGGATGCTCTTCTGTATTCTCCTCTCTCTGGATGCCCTTCTTTACTCTCCTCTCTCTGGATGCCCTTCTGTTCTCTCCTCTCTATGGATGTCCTTCTGTCCTCTTCTCTCTCTGGATGCCCTACTGTCCTCTCCTTTCTCTGGATTTCCTTTTGTCCTCTTATATCTCTGGTTTTCCTTCTGTTCTCTTCTCTCTCTAGATTATCTTCTGTCCTCTAATCTCTCTGGATGCACTTCTGTCTTCTCTTCTGTCTGGAAGCACTTCTGTCCTCTCCTCTCTCCAGATGCCCTTCTGTACTCTCCTCTTGCTGGATGCCCTTCTGTCCTCTCCTTTCTTTGGATGCCCTTATGTTGTCTCCTCTCTCTCGATGCTCTTCTGTTCTTCCCAATCTGTGGATGCCCTTCTGTCCTCTCCTCTCCTTGGATGCCTTTCTGTTCTCTCATCTTTCTGGATGCCCTTCTGTTCTCTCCTCCCTCTGTATGCCCTTCTTTACTCTCCCCTCTCTGGATGCCCTTCTGTTCTCTTCTCTCTGGATGCCCTCCTGTGCTCACCTCTCTCTGGATGCCCTTCTGTCTTCTCCTCTCTCTACATGCCCTTCTATATTCTCCTCTCTCTATATTCCTTTCTATTCTCTCATCTCTCTGGATTCCCTTCTATTATATTCTCTCTATGCATGCTTCTCTGTTCTCTTACCTCTCTGCATGCCCTTTTGTCTTATCCTCTTTCTGGATGCCCTTCTGTTCTATCTTATCTCTAGATTCTCTTCTGTTGTGTCATATCTCTCGATGGCCTTCTCTTCTCTTCTCTCTCTGGATGATCTTCTGTTTGCTTACCTCTCTGCATGCTCTTCAGTTCTATCCTCTCTATGGAAGATTTTCTGTTCTCTCATCACTCTGGATGTTCTTGTGTTCTTTCATCTCACTGGAAGCCCTTCTGTCTTCTCCTCTCTCTGCATGCCCTTCTATTCTCTTCTCTCTCCGTATGCCCTTCTCTCTTCTCTTCTATCTGGATGCCCTTCTGTCAGCTCCACTCTCCGGATGTCTTCTCCTCTCTCTGGATGCCATTCTGTTCTCTCGTATCAGTGAATACCCTTATTTACTCTCTTCTAACGGGATGCCCTTCTGTCCGCTCCTCTCTCTGGATGCCCTTCTGTCCTCTCCTCTCTCTTGATGCCTATCTGTACTCTCATCTCTCTGGATGCCCTTCTATTATATTCTCTCTATGGATGCTCCTCTGTTCTCTTATCTCTCTGGATGCCCATTTGTCTACTCCTCTCTCCGGATGGCCTTCTGTCTTCTCCTCTCTCTGGATGCCCTTCTGTCCTCTGCTCTCTCCGAATGCCCTTCTGTTCTCTCTTCTCTCCGGATGCCCTTCTGTTCTCTCCTCTCTCTGTATGCCCTTCTTTACTCTCCTCTCTCTGGATGCCCTTATGGTCTCTGCTCTCTTTCCCTATGCCCTTCTGTTCTCTAGGTTCTCTTGATGGCCTTCAGTCTTCTCCTCTCGCTGGATGTCCGACAATTTTCTCCTCACACTGGATATTCTTCTGTCTTCTCCTCTCTCTAGATGCCCTTCTGTTCTCTTCTCTTTGGATTCCCTTCTGTCCTCTCCTATCTCTGGATGCCCTTCTGTCTCTTTGTCACTCTGGATGACATTTTTTCTCCTCTTTCTGGATTATCTTCTGTTCTCTCATCTTACTGGATGCCCATCTGTTTTCTCCTCTCTCTGCATGCCTTTGTGTTCTTTCCTCTCTCTGAATGCCCTTCTGTCCTCTCCTATCTCTGGATGCCTTTCTGTCTTCTCATCTCTCTGGATGCCCTTCAGTTCTCTCCTCTCCCTAGATTCTCTTCTGTCCTCTCATCCCTCTGAATGCCCTTCTGTTCCCTTCTCTCTCTGGATGATCTTCTGTTCGCTCATCTCTGTGGATGACCTTCTGTTCTCTCCTATCTCTGGAAGACCTTCTGTTCTCTCATCTCTCTGGATGCCCTGTGTCTCTCCTCTCTCTGGATGCTCTTCTGTTCTCTATACTCTCTGGATGCACTTTTGTCCTCTCCTCTCCTTTTATGCCTTTCTGTCCTCTCCTCCCTCTGGATGCCCTTCTGTCTTCTCCTCTCTCTGGATGCCCTTCTTTTCTCTTCTCTCTGGATGCTCTTCTGTAATTTCCTCTCTCACTTGATGCCTTCTGTCTTCTCCTCTCTCTGGATGTACTTCTGTTCTCTCCTCACTCCGGATGCCTTTCTTTCCCATCCTCTCTCTGGATGCCCTTCTGTATTCTCCTCTCTCTGGATGCCCTTCTGTATTCTACTTTCTCTGGATGCCCATCAGTCCTGTCCTCTCTCTGGATGCCCTTCTGTCCTCTCCTCTCTTGGAGGCCCTTCTGTCCTCTTCTTTCTCTGGATTCCATTCTGTAAGCTAATATATCTGGTTGGCTTTCTGTTCTCTTCTCTCTATCGAGGCTCTCCTGTACTCTCATCTCTCTGGATGTCCTTCTGTGTTCTCTCCTCTCTCTGGATGGCCTTCTGTCTTCTCCTCTCTCTGGTTGCCCTTCTGGTCTCTCCTCTCTCTCAGTGCTCTTCTGTTCTCCCCTCTCTGTGGATGCCCTTCTGTTCTCTCCTCTCTCTGTGCCCATTTTTACTCTCCTCTCTCTGGATGCCCTTCTGTCTTCTCCTCTCTCTGGATGCCCTTCTATTCTCTCCTCTCTCTGGATGCCCATATGTTCTCACCTCTCTTGGGATGTTCTTCTGCTCTCTCCTCTCTCTGGATGCCCTTTCTGTTCTCTCCTCTTTCTGGATGCCCTTCTGTTCTCTCCTCTCTCTAAATGCCCTTCTGTCTTCTCCACACAATGGATGCCCTTCTGTTCTCTGTTCTCTCTGGAGGCCATTCTGTCCTCTCCTCTCTCTGGATGCCCTTCTATCCTCTCCTCAATCTGGATTCCCTTCTGTCCTCTCCTCTCTCTCATTGTCCTTCTGTTCTCTTCTCACTATAGATGCTCTCCTGTACTCTCATCTCTCTGGATGCCCTTCTGTTTTCTTCTCTCTCCGGATGCCCTTCTTTCTTCTCCTCTCTCTGGATGCCCTTCTGATCTCTTCTCCCTTTGGATGCCCTTCAGTCTTCTCCTCTCTGTGGATGCCCTTATCTTCTCTCATCTCTCTAGAGGCCCTTATTTACTCTCTTATCTCTGGATGCCCTTCTGGCATATCCTCACTTGGGATGCCCTTATGTCTTCTCCTGTCTTTGGATGTTGTCTGTCCTTTCCTGTCTCTGGATGCCCTTCTGTTCTCTCCTCTCTCCAGATGCCATTCTGTTCTCTCCTATCTCTGGATGTCCTTCTGTCTTCTCCTCTCCCTTGATGCCCTTCTATTCTCTCCTCTCTCTGGATTCCCTTTTGACCTCTCATATGTCTGTTTGCCCTTCTGTTCTCTTCTCTCTCTCTATGTCCTTCAGTCTTCTGCTCTCTCTGGATGGGCTTCTGTTCTCTTCTCTTTCTGGATTCTCTCCTGTACTCTCATCCCTTTGGATGCCCTTCTGCTCTCTCTTCTTTGGGGATGTCCATCTGTCCTCTCCTCTCTCTGGATGCCCTTCTGTCTTCTCTTTTTTTTGGATGCCCTTCTGTTCTCTCCTCTCTCTGGATGACCTTTTTCATCTCCTCTCACTGGATACCCTTCTGTTCTCTCCTCTTTCTGTATGCCCTACTGTTCTCTCCTCTATCTGGATGCCTTTGTGTCCTCTTCTCTCTCTGGATGCCATTTCTGTCCTCTCTTCTCTCTGGATGCCCTTCTGTCTTCTCCTCTCTCTGGATGCCCTTCTGTTCTCTTCTATCTCTTGATGATCTGCTGTTCTCTCATCTCTCTTGATGCCCTTGTGTCCTCTACTCCCTCTGGATGGCCTTCTGTTATCTCATCTCTCTGGAGGCCCTTCTGTCCTCTCCTCTCTCTGGATGCCCTACTGTCCTCTCCACTCTCTGGATTTCCTTCTGTCCTCACATATCTCTTGTTTCCTTTCTGTTCTCTTATCTCTCTACATTCAGTTCTGTCCTCTAATCTCTCTGGATGCCCTTCTGTCTTCTTCTCTCTCTGAAAGCCCTTCTGTCCTCTCCTCTCTCCGGATGCCCTTCTGTTCTCTCCTCTCTCTGGATGCCCTTCTGTCCTCCCCTCTCTTTGGATGCCCTTATGTTGCCTCCTCTCTCTCAATGCTCTTCTGTTCTTCACAATCTGTGGATGCCCTTCTGTCCTCTCCTCTCTCTACATGCCTTTCTGTTCTCTCCTCTCTCTGGATGCACTGGTGTCCCCTCCTCTATTTTTATGCCCTTCTGTTCTCTCCTCAGTCTGGATTCCCTTCTGTCCTCTCATCTCTCTGGATGGCCTTTTGTCTTCTCCTCTCTCTGGATGACCTTCTGATCTCTCCTCTCACCGGATGCTCTTCTCTGTTCTCTCCTCTCACTGGATGCCCTTCTGTCCTCTTCTCTCTCAGGATGCCCTTCTGTCTTTTCGTCACTATGGATGACTTTCTTGTGTCTCCTCTCTCTCTGGATGACCTTCTGTCTCATCATCTCTCTGGATGTTCTTCTGTTCTATTCTCTCTCTAGATTCTATTCTGTACTCTCATCCCTCTGGATGGCCTTCTGTTCCCTTCTCTCTCTTGATGATCTTCTGTTCACTCATCTCTGTGGATGCCCTTCTGTTCTCTCCTCTCTCTGGAAGATCTTCGGTTCTCTCATATTTATGGATGCCCTTGTGTCCTCTCCTCTCTCTGGATGCTCTTATGTTCTCTCATCTTTCTGGATGCCCTTCCTTCTTCTCCTCTCTCTACATGCCTTTCTGTTCTCTCCTCTCTCTGGATGCCCTTCTGTTCTCCTCTCTCTGGATGCCCTTCTGTTCTCTCCTCTATCTGGATGCCCTTCTGTTTTCTCCACTCTCTGGATGCCCTTCTGTTCTCTCCTCTATCTGGATGCCCTTCTGTTTTCTCCACTCTCTGGATGCCCTTCTGTTCTCTCCTCTCTATGTAGGCCCTTCTGTCCTCTCCTCTCGCTGGATGCCCTTTGGATTTCTCCTTTCTCTGGATGCCCTTCTGTTCTCTCCTCTCAATGGATGGCCTTCTGTTTACTCCTCGTTCTGGATGCCCTTCTCTCCTCTTCTCTCTCTGGATTCCCTTCTTTCCTCTACTCTCTCTGGATGCCCTTCTGTCTTCCCTTCTCTCTGGATGTCCTTCTGTTCTCTCCTCTCTCCGGATTTTCTTCTGTCCTCTCCTCTCTCTGTATGCCCTTCTGTCTTCTTTTTTCTTTGGATGCCCTTCTGTTTTCTTCTCTCTCTGGATGCCCTTTTCTCCTATCCTCTCTCCGGATACCCTTCTGTTCTCTCCTCTCCTTTATGCCTTTCTGTTCTCTCCTCTATCTGGATGCCCTTGTGTCCTCTTCTCTCTCTGGATGCCATCCTGTATTCTCATCCCTCTGGATGCCCTTCTGGTCTCTCCTCTATCTGGATGCCCTTCTGTCTTCTCCACTCTCTGGATGTCCTTCTGTTGTCTCCTTTATCTGGATGCCCTTGTGTCCTCTCCTCTCTCTGGATGCCCTTCTGTCTTCTCTTCTCTATGGATGCCCTTCTGTCCTCTCTTCTTCTTTGATGCCCTTCTGTTTTCTCCTCTCGTCCGATGCTCTTCTATTCTCTCCTCTCTGTGGATGCCCTTCTGTATTCTCCTCTCTCTGGCTGCCCTTCTGGTCTCTCCTCTCTCTGGATGCCCTTGTGTCATCTCTGCTCTCTGGATGTCCTTCTGTTGACTCATTTCTCTGTATGCCCTTCTGTCCTCTCCTCTCTCTGATTGCCCTTCTGTCCTCTCCTCTCTCTGGAGGCTCTTCTGTCATCTCCGCACTCAGGATGTCCTTCTGTTTTGTCTTTCTCTGGATGTCCTTCTCTCCTCTCCTCTCTCTGAATGCCCTTCTGTACTCACCTCTCTCTGGATTTTTTTCTGTCCTCTCATATCTCTGGTTGCCCTTCTGTTCTCTTTTCTCTCTAGATTATCTTCTGTTCTCTCATCTCTTTGGATGCCCTTCTGTTATCTACTATTTATGGATGCCCTTCTATTCTCTCCACTCTTTGGATTCCCTTATGTCTTCTCCTCTCTCTGGATGCCCTAATGATCTCTCCTCTCTCTGAATGCACTTCGGTCTTCTCCTCTCTCTGGATTCACTTCTATACTTTCCTCTCTCTGGATGCCTTTCTGTCCTCTCCTCTCTCTGGATGCCCTTTTGTCCTCTCCTCTCTCTTGATGCCTTTCTGTTCTCTCCTCTCACTGGATGCCCTTCTGTCTTCTCCTTTCTCTGGATACCCTTTGTCTTCTCTGCTCTCTGGATACAGTTCTATTCTCTACTCTCTCTGGATGCTCTTCTGTCTTCTCTGTTCTCTGGATGCCCATCTGTCCTCTCCTCTCTGTGGATGCCCTTCTGACCACTCCTGTCCATGGATGCCCTTCTGTTCTCTCCTCTCTCTGGATGCCCTTCTGTCCTCTCCTCACTCTGGATGCCCTAATGTTCTCTCCTCTCTCTGGATTCCCTTTTTGTCTTCTCCTCTCTCTGGATGCGCTTCTCGTCTCTCCTCTCTCAAGATG
Source organism: Arvicanthis niloticus (assembly GCF_011762505.2). Lineage (NCBI taxonomy): Eukaryota > Metazoa > Chordata > Mammalia > Rodentia > Muridae > Arvicanthis > Arvicanthis niloticus. Next base: position 29,890 of record NW_023045055.1, on the reverse strand, counting down.
CCCTTGTGTCCTCTATTCTCTCTGGAAACCCTTCTGTTCTCTCGTCTCTCTGGATTACCTTTTGTGCTCTCCTCTCTCTGGATGCCCTTCTGTCCTCTCCTTTCTCTGGATGCCCTTCTGTCTTCTCCTCTCTCCCTATGCCCTTCTGTTCTCTAGATTCTCTCGATGCCCTTCAGTCTTCTCCTATCGCTGGATGCCTGACAATTTTCTCCTCACACTGGATATCCTTCTGTCTTCTCCTCTCTCTAGAGGCCCTTCTGTCCTCTCCTCTCACTGGTTGCCATTCTGTCCTCTCCTCTCTCTGGATGACATTCTATCTTCTCCTCTCTCCGGATGCCCTTTGGTCCTATTCTCTCTCTGGACGTCCTTCAGTCTTCTGCTCTCTCTGGATGGGCTTCTGTTCTCTCCTCTTTCTGGATTCTCTCCTGTTCTCTCATCTCTCTGAATGCCCTTCTGTTCTCTCTTCTTTTGGGATGTCCTTCTGTCCTCTCCACTCTCTGGATGCCCTTCTGTTTTCTCCTTTCTTTGGATGCCCTTCTGTTCTCTCCTCTCTCTGGATGCCCTATTTTCTCTCCTCTCTCTGGATACCCTTCTGTTCTCTCCTCTCTCTGTATGCCGTTCTGTTCTTTCCTCTATCTGGATGCCCTTGTGTCCTCTTCTCTCTCTGGATGCCATTTCTGTCCTCTCTTCTCCCAGGATGCCCTTCTGTCTTCTCCTCTCTCTGGATGCCCTTCTTTTCTCTTCTCTCTCTGGATGATCTTTTGTTCTCTCATCTCTCTAGATACCCTTGTGTCCTCTGCTCTCTCTGGATGCCCTTCTTTCTTCTCTTCTCTATGGATGCCCTTCTGTCCTCTCCTCTCTTTTGATGCTCTTTTGTATTCTCCTCTCTCTGGATGCCCTTCTGGTCTCTCCTCTCTCTGAATGCCCTTCTGTCCTCTATGCTCTATGGATGTCTTTCTGTTGTCTCCTTTCTCTGGATGCCCTTCTGTCCTCTCCTCTCTCTGGATGCCCTTCTGTCTTCTCCTCTCTCTGAATGCCCTTCTGTCCTCTCCTCTCTCTGGATTCTATTCTGTCCTCTCATATCTCTGGTTGCCCTTCTGTTCTCTTTTTTCTCTAGATTATCTTCTGTTCTCTCATCTCTCTGGATGCCCTTCTGTTCTCTCCTCTTTCTGGATGATCTTCTATTCTCTCCTCTCTTTGGGTTCCCTTATATTGTCTCCTCTCTCTCGATGCTCTTCTGTTCTTCCCAATCTGTGGATTCCCTTCTGTCCTCTCCTCTCTCTGCATGCCCTTCTGTCCTCTTCTCTCTCTGGATTCCCTTCTGTCCTCTAATCTTTCTGGTTGCCTTTCTGTTTTCTTCTCTCTATGGTAGCTCTCCTCTACTCTCATCGCTCTGGATGTTCTTCTGTCTTCTCCTCTCGCTGGATGCCCTTCTGTCTTCTCTGCTTTCTGGATGACCTTCTGTACTCTCCTATCTCTGAATGCCCGTCTGTCTTCTCCTCTCTCTGGATGCTCTTCTGTTCTCTCCTCTCTCTGTATGCCCTTCTGTCCTATCCTCTATCCAGATGCACATCTGTCCTCTCCTCTCTCTTGATGCCCTTCTGTTTTCTTCACTCTCTGTAAGCCCTTCTGTTCTCTCTGCTCTATGTAGGACCTTCTGTCCTCTCCTCTCTCTGGATGCGCTTCTGTCTTCTCTTCTCTCTGGATGACCTTCAGTTCTCTCCTCTATCTGTATGCCCTTTTGTCCTCTCCTCTCCCTGTATGCCATTCTGTCTTCTCCTCCCTCTAAATGACCTTTTGTTGTCTCCTCTCTCTGGATGCCCTTCGGTTCTCTACTCTAACTGGATGCCCATTTGTCTTCTCCTCTCTCTGGATGCCCTTCTATTTTCACCTATCTTGGATGGCCTTCTGTCTTCTTCTCCCTCTACATGCCCTTCTGTTCTCTCCTCTCTCTGGAAGCCCTTCTGTCTTCTCCTCTCTTCAGATGCCCTTCTGTCCTCCCCTCTCTCTGGATGCCCTTCTGATCTCTGCACTCACCGGATGCTCTTCTGTCCAGTCATCTCTCTGGATGCCCTGCTGTCTTCTCCTCTCTCTGGATGTCCTTTTTTCACCTATCTATGGATGCCCTTCTGTCTTGTCCTCTCTCTACATGACTTTCTGTCCTCTCAAATCTCTGGAAGCACTTTTGTCTTCTCTTTTCTCTGGATGCCCTTCTGTTCTCTTCTCTTTGGATGCCCTTCTGTCCTCTCCTCTCTCTGGATGCCCTTCTGTCTTTTTGTCACTCTGGATGACATTCTTTTGTCTCCTCTTTCTGGATTACCTTCTGTTCTCTCCTCTTTCTGGATGCCCTTCTGTTTTCTCCTCTCTCTGGATGCCCTTCTGTCTTCTCATCTCTCTGGATGCCCTTCTGTTCTCTCCTTTCTCTGAATTCTCTTCTGTCCTCTCATCCCTCTGGATGCCCTTCTGTTCCCTTCTCTCTCTGGATGCCCTTCTGTACTCTCCTCACTCTGGATGCCCTTCTTTCCACTCCTCTCTCTGGATGGCTTTCTGTTCTCTCCTCTCTCTGGATCCCTTTTGTACTCTCTTCTCTGGGTCCCTTCTGTACTCTCCTCTCTCTGGATGCCCTTCTGTTCTCTCCTCTCTCTGGATGCCCTTCTGTCTTCTCCTCTCTTCCTATGCCCTTCTGTTCTCTCGATTCTCTTGATGCCCTTCAATATTCTCCTCCATCTGGATGCCCAACAATTTTCTTCTCACCCTGGATATCCTTCTGTCTTCTCCTTTCTCTAGATGCCCTTCTTTTCTCTCCGCTCACTGGATGCCATTCTGTCCTATCCTTTCTTTGGATGCCTTTCTGTACTCTCCTCTCTTCGGCTGCCCTATTTCCTCTTCCTCTCTCTGGATACCCTTCTGTCTCTCCTCTCTCTGTATGCCCTTCTGTCCTCTCCTCTCCCTGTATGCCCTTCTGTCTTCTCCTCCCTCTAAATGACCTTTTGTTGTCTCCTCTCTCTGGATGCCCTTCGGTTCTCTCCTCTAACCGGATGCCCATCTGTCTTCTCCTCTCTCTGGATGCCCTTCTTTTTTCACCTATCTTGGATGGCCTTCTGTCTTCTTCTCTCTCTACATGCCCTTCTGTTCTCTCCTCTCTCTGGATGCCCTTCTGTCTTGTCGTCTCAATGGATGACCGTCGGTTCTCTCCTCTCTGGAAGCCCTTCTGTCTTCTCCTCTCTTCGGATGCCCTTCTGTCTTCCCCTCTCTCTGGATGCCCTTCTGATCTCTCCACTCACCGGACGCTCTTCTGTCCAATCATCTCTCTGGATGCCCTTCTGTCTTCTCCTCTCTCTGGATGCCCTTTTGTTTTCATCTATCTATGGATGCCCTTCTGTCTTGTCCTCTCTCTACATGCCTTTCTGTCCTCTCAACTCTCTGGATGCCCTTTTGTCTTCTCTTCTCTCTGGATGCCCTTCTGTTCTCTTCTCTTTGGATGCCCTTCTGTCCTCTCCTCTCTCTGGATACCCTTCTGTCTTTTTGTCACTCTGGTTGACATTCTTTTGTCTCCCCTTTCTGGATTACCTTCTGTTCTCTCCTCTTAATGGATGCCCTTCTGTTTTCTCCTCTCTCTGCATGCCCTTCTGTTCGTTCCTCTCTCTGAATGCCCTTCTGTCCTCTCCTCTCTCTGGATGCCCTTCTGTCTTCTCATCTCTCTGGATGCCCATCAGTTCTCTCCTCTCCCTAGATTCTCTTCTGTCCTCTCATCCCTCTGGATACCCTTCTGTTCCCTTCTCTATCTGGATGATCTTATGTTCGCTCATCTCTGTGGATGCCCTTCTGTTCTCTCTATCTCTGGAAGACCTTCTGTTCTCTCATCTCTATGATGCCCTGTGTCTCTCCTCTCTCTGGATGCTCTTCTGTTCTCTCATCTCTCTGGATGCCCTTCTGTATTCTCCTTTTTCTACATGTTTTTCTGTTCTCTCAACTCTCTGGATGCACTTCTGTCCTCTCCACTCTTTTTATGCCTTTCTGACATCTCCTCCTTCTGGATGCCCTTCTGTCTTCTCCTCTCCCTGGTTGCCCTTCTTTTCTCTTCTCTCTGGATGCCCTTCTGTAATTTCCTCTCTCACTTGATGCCTTCTGTCTTCACCTATCTCTGGATGCACTTCTGTTCTCTCCTCTCTCCGGATGCCTTTCTTTCCCATGCTCTCTCTGTGTGCCCTTCTATATTCTCCTCTCTCTGGATGTCCTTTTGTCCTCTCCTCTCTCTGGATGCCCTGCTGTCCTCTCCTCTCTTGGAGTAGCTTCTGTCCTCTTCTTTCTCTGGATTCCAGTCTGTTCTCTCATCTATCTGGTTGGCTTTCTGTTCTCTTCTCTCTATCGAGACTCTCCTGTACTCTCATCTCTCTGGATGTCCTTCTGTTCTCTGCTCTCTCTGGATGCCCTTCTGTCTTCTCATCTCTCTTGATGCCCTTCAGTTCTCTGGATTCTCTGGAGAAGGGATTCCAGAGAGAGGAGAGATCAGAAGGGCATCCATGGAGAGGAAAGTTCAGAAGGGCATCCAGAGAGAGGAGAAGACAGAATCGCATCCACAGAGAGGAGAGTACTGAAGGGCATCCAGAGAGCGGAGAAGACAGAAGGGCATCCAGAGATAGGAGAGAACATAAGGGCATCCAGAGAGATGAGATGACAGAAGTTCATGTAAAGGGGAGAGAACAAAAGGGCATCCAGATAGAGGAGAGAAGAGAAAGGCATCCAGAGAGAGAAGAAGACAGAAGGGCATGCAGAGAGAGGAGAGGACAGAAGGGCATCAAGAGACAGTAGAGTACAGAAGGGCATCCAGAGGGAGGAGAGAACAGAAGGACATCCAGAGGGAGGAGAATACAGAAGGGCACCCAGAGAGAGAAGAGCACAGAAGCCCATCTGGAAAGAGGAGAAGAGAGTAGGCATCCAGATGGAGAAGAGGACAGACTGGAATCCTGAGATAGTAGAGGACAAACGGGCATCCAGGATAGAAGAGAACACAAGGGCATCCAGAGAGAGGAGAGGACAGAAGGGCATCTAGATTGAGCAGAGAACAGAAGTGCATGCAGAAAGAGGAGAAGACAGAAGGGCATTGGGAAATAGGAAAAGACAGAAGGGCATCCAGAGAGAGGAGAGAACAGAATGTCCTCCAGAGAGAAGAGAAGGCAGAAGGGCATCCAGAGAGAGGAGAGAACATTAGGGCATGCAGAGAGAAAAAAAGACAGAAGGGAATCTACAGTGAGCAGAGAATTGTAGGGCATCCAGAGAGAGGAGAAAAAAGAAGGACATCGGAAGAGAGGAGAGAAGAGAAGGGCATCAGGAAAGAGAAGATGACAGAAGGGCATCCAGAGAGAGAAGATGGAAGAAGGGCATCCAGAGAGAGGAGGAGACAGAAGGGAATCCAGAGAGAGGAGATAACAGAATGGAATCCAGAGAGAGGAGCGAGCAGAAGGGCATTCAGAGAGAGGAGAAGACAGAAGGGCATCCGGAGAGAGGAGAAAACAGAAGGGCATCCAAAAAGAGGAGAGAACAGAATGGCATCCAGAAGGAGGAGAAGACAGAAGGAAATCCAGAGAGAGAAAAGGGATGGGCATTCGGAGAGAGGAGAAGACAGAAAGACATCAAGAGAGGAGAGGACAGAAGGGCATCCGGAAAGAGAAGAGAACAGAAGGGCATCCAGAGATAGGAGAGAACAGAACGGCATCCAAACAAAGAAGATGACACAAGGGCATCCATAGAGAGGAGAGAACAGAAGGGCTTCCAGAGAGAGAAGAGCACAGAAGCCCATCTGAAAAGAGGAGAAGAGAGTAGGCATCCAGATGGAGAAGAGGACAGACGGGCATCCTGAGAGAGTAGAGGACAGAATGGCATCCAGGATAGAAGAGAACACAAGGGCATCCAGAGAGAGGAGAGGACAGAAGGGCATCTAGAGTGAGTAGAGAACAGAAGTGCATGCAGAAAATGGAGAAGGCAGAAGGGCATTGGGAGATAGGAAAAGACAGATGGGCATCCAGAGAGAGGAGAGGACAGAATGGCCTCCAGAGAGAAGAGAAGGCAGAAGGGCATCCAGGGAGAGGAGAGAACATTAGGGCATGCAGAGAGAAAAGAAGACAGAAGGGAATCTACAGTGAGCAGAGAATTGTAGGACATCCAGAGAGAGGAGAAGACAGAAGGACATCGGAAGAGAGGATAGAAGAGAAAGGCATCGGGAAAGAGAAGAAGACAGAAGGGCATCCAGAGAGAGGAGGAGACAGAAGGGCATCCAGAGAGAGGAGAAGACAGAAGGGCATCCGGAGAGAGGAGAAAACAGAAGGGCATCCAGAAAGAGGAGAGAAGAGAATGACATCCAGAAGGAGGAGAAGACAGAAGGGAATCCAGAGAGAGAGAAGGGACAGGCATTCGGAGATAGGAGAAGACAGAAAGTCATCAAGAGAGGAGAGGTCAGAAGGGCAACCAGAAAGAGAAGAGAACAGAAGGGCATCCAGAGATAAGAGAGAACAGAAGGGCATCCAAAGAGAGAAGAGGACACAAGGGCATCCATAGAGAGGAGAGACCAGAAGGGCTTCCAGAGGGAGAAGAACACAGAAGCCCATCTGGAAAGAGGAGAAGTGAGTAGGCATCCAGATGGAGAAGAGGACAGACGGGATTCCTGGGAGAGGAGAGGACAGAAGGGAATCTAGGATAGAAGAGAACACAAGGACATCCAGAGAGAGGAGAGGAGAGAAGGGCATCTAGAGTGAGCAGAGAACAGAAGTGCATGCAGAAAGAGGAGAAGACAGAAGGGCATTGGGAGATAGGAAAAGACAGAAGGGCATTCAGAGAGAGGAGAGGACAGAATGTCCTCCAGAGAGAAGAGAAGGCAGAAGGGCATCCAGAGAGAGGAGAGAACATTAGGGCATGCAGAGAGAAAAGAAGACAGAAGGGAATCTACAGTGAGCAGAGAATTGTAGGACATCCAGAGAGAGGAGAAGACAGAAGGACATTGTAAGAGAGGAGAGAAGAGAAGGGCATCAGGAAAGAGAAGACAGAAAGGAATCCAGAGAATGGAGATGAAAGAAGGACATCCAGAGAGGAGAAGAAAGAAGGGAATCCAGAGAGAGGATATAACAGAACGGAATCCAGAGAGAAGAGAGAGCAGAAGGGAATCCAGAGAGAGGAGAAGACAGAAAGGCATCCGGAGAGAGGAGAGAACCGAAGAACATCCAGAGAGAGCAGAGAGCAGAAGGGTATCCAGAGAGAGGAGAAAATAGAAGGGCATCCAGGGAGAGAAGCGAACAGAAAGGCATCAAGAGAGAGGAGAAGGCAGAATGGAATCCAGAGAGAGGAGAGAACAGAAGGGCATCCAGAAAGAGGAGAGAACAAAAGGGCATCCAGAAAGAGGAGAAGACAGAATGGAATCCATAGAGAGGAGAGAACAGAAGGGCATTCGAAGAGAAGAGAAGACAGAAGGGCATCCAGAAAGAGGAGAGTGAAGAAGGGTATCCAGACTGAGGAGAGGACATAAGGGATTCAGAGAGAGGAGAGAACAGAAATCGATCCAGAGAGAGGAAAAGACAGAATGGCATCTAGAGAGAGGAGAGAACAGAAGGGATTCCAGAAAGTAGAGATCAGAAGGGCATCCATGGAGAGGAAAGTTCAGAAGGGCATCCTGAGAGAGGAGAAGACAGAATCGCATCCACAGAGAGAAGAGTACTGAAGGGCATCCAGAAAGCTGAGAAGACCGAAGGGCATCCAGAGATAGAAGAGAACATAAGGGCATCCAGAGAGATGAGAGGACAGAAGTCCATGTAAAGAGGAGAGAACAAAAGGGCATCCAAAGAGAGGAGAGAAGAGAAGGGCATCCAGAGAGAGAAGACAGAAGAGCATGCAGAAAGAGGAGAGGAGAGTACAGAAGGGCATCCAGAGAGCAGAGAAGACAGAAGGGCTTCCAGAGAGAGGAGAGAAAAGAAGGGCATCTGGAAAGAGGAGAAGAGAGATGGCATCTATATTTAGAAGAGGAAAAACAGTCATCCAGAGAGACGAGGGGACAGAAGGGCATCCATGGATAGAAGAGAACAGAAGGGAATCCAAGATGAGAGAACAGATGGGCAATCAGAGTAAGAAGAGGACACAAGGCCATCCAGAGAGAGGAGAGAACAGAAGGGAATTCATAGAGAGGATAGAACAGAATGGTATCCAGAGAGAGGAGAGGTCAAACTGGCATCCAGAGAGATGAGAGAAGACAAGCACATCCAGAGAGATGAGAGAACAGGAGAGACTCCAAAAAGAGGAGAGAACAAAAGCCCATCCAGTGAGATCAGAAGACTGAAGAACATCCAGAGAGAGAAGAGGACAGAAAAGCGTCCAGAGAAAGGAGAGGACAGAATGGCATTCAGTGAGACAAGAGAACAGTAGGGCATCTAGATAGAGGAGAAGGAAGAAGGGTATCCAGAGTGAGGAGAAAATTGTCGGGCTTCTAGAGAGAGGAGAAAACAGAAGGGCATCGGGAGAGATGAGAGAAAAAAAGGGCATAGGGAGAGAGCAGAAGACAGAAGGACATTCAGAAAATAGAGAGCACAGAAATGCATCCAGAGATTCAAGAGAATAGAAAGGCATCCAGAGAGAACAGAGGACAAAAGGGCATCTAAGAAGAGAAGTGAAGAGAAGGGCATCCAGAGAGAGGAGAAGACAAAAAGGGAATTTAGAGAGAGGAGAGAACTGAGGTCATCCAGAGAGAGGAGAAGACAGAAAGGAAGCTGTAGAGATGAGAGAAGAGAAGGGCATAGGGAGAGAAAATACAGAAGGGCATGCAGAGAGAGAGGAGAGGACAGAGGGCATCCAGAGAGAGGAGAAGACAGAAGGGCATCCAGAGAGAGGAGTTGGAAGAAGGGCATCCCGAGAGAGGAGAGAACAGAAGGGCATCCAGAGAGAGGAGAGAGCAGAAGGGAATCCAGAAGAAAGAGAATACAGAAGGGCATCCAGAGAGCAGAGAGAAAAGAAGTGCATCCAGAAAGAGGAGAAAACAGAAGGGCATCAAGAGATAGGAGAGAACTGAAGGGTATCCCTAGAAAGGAGAAGACAAAAGGACATCCAGAGAAAGCAGAGTACAGAAAAGCATTCATAGAAATGAGAAGACAGAAGGGCATCCAGAGAGAGGAGAGGTCATAAGGACATACCGAGAGAAGAGAGAACAGAAGCACATCCAGAGAGATGAGAGAACATTAGAGAATCCAGAAAGAGGAGAGTACAGAAGCCAATCCAGAGAGAGCAGAGGACTGAAGGGCATCTGGAGGAGAAGAAGACAGAAGGGCTTCCAGGAGAGGAGAGGACAGAATGTCACCGAGTGAGAGGAGAGAACAGAAGGGTATCAAGAGAGAAGAGAAGATAGAAGGATATCTAGAGTGAGGAGAAAATTGTCGGGCATCCAGACAGAGGAGAAGACAGAAGGGCATCTGGAGAGACCAGAGAACAGAAGGGAATAGGTAGAGAGGAGAGGAAAGAAGGGCATCCAGAAAGAGTAGAGCACAAAAGAGCATCCAGAGAGACAAGAGAACAGAAAGGCATCCAGAGAGAATAGAGGACAGAAGGGCATCTAGAGAGAGGAGAGAACAGAATGGCATCCAGTAGGAGGAGAAAACAGAAGGGAATCCAGAGAGAGAGAAGAGACGGGCATTCAGAGAGAAGACAGAAAGGCATCCAGAGAGGAGAGGACAGAAGGGCATCTGGAAAGAGAAGAGAACAGAAGGCATTCAGAGATAGAAGGGAACAGAATGGCATCCAAAGGGAGAAGATGACACAAGTTCATCAAGAGAGAGGAGAGAACAGAAGGGCCTCCAGAGAGAAGAGAGGGCAGAAAGGCATCAAGATAGAGGAGAGTGAAGAACGGCATCCAGAGAGTGGAGAGGACAGAAGGGATCCATGGAGAGGAAAGAACAGAAAGCCATCCTGAGAGAGGAGAAGACAGAAGGGCATCCATGGAGAGAAGAGGTCAGAAGGGCATCCAGAGGGAGGAGAGAACAGAAAGACATCCAGAGAGAGGAGGAGTCTGAAACATATCCACAGAGAGAAGGGAACAGAAGGGCATCCAGATAGCAGAGAAGACAGAAGGGGATTCAGAGAGAGGAGTTGGAAGAAGGGCATCCCGAGAGAGGAGGGGACCGAATGGACTTCAGAGAAAAGAGAAAGCAGAAGGGCATCCACAGAAAAGAGTAAAGAAGGCAATACAGAGAGAGGAGAAAACAGAAGTGTATCTAGATAAAGGAGTGAAGAGAAGGGCATTCAGAGAGAGGAGAGAACGGAAGGGCATCCAGAAGAAGGAGAAGATAGAAGGGCATCTAGAAAGAGGAGAGAACAGAAGTTCATCCAGAAAGAGGAGAAAACAGAAGGGCATCAAGAGATAGGAGAGAACAGAAGGGTATCCGTAGAGAGGAGAGGACAAAAGGGCATCCAGAGAGAGAGCAGAGAACAGAAAAGCATCCATAGAAATGAGAAGACAGAAGGGCATCCAGAGAGAGGAGAGGTCATAAGGACATACCGAGAGAAGAGAGAACAGAAGCACATCAAGAGAGATGAGAGAACATTAGAGAATCCAGAAAGAGGAGAGTACAGAAGCCAATCCAGAGAGAGCATAGGACTGAAGGGCATCCGGAGGAGAAGAAGACAGAAGGGCATCCAGAGAGAGGAGAGCACAGAAGGGCATCCAGAGAGACAAGAGAACAGAAAGGCATCCAGAGGGAATAGAGGACAGAAGGGCATCTAGAGACAGGAGAATACAGAATGGCATTTAGAAGGAGGAGAAGACAGAAGGGAATCCAGAGAGAGGGAAGAGACAGGCATTCAGAGAGAGGAGAAGACAGAAAGGCATCCAGAGAGGAGAGGACAGAAGGGCATCCAGAAAGAGAAGAGAACAGAAGGCCTCCAGAGATAGGAGAGAACAGAATGGCATCCAAAGAGAGAAGATGACACAAGGGCATCCAGAGAGAGGATAGAACAGAAGGGCCTCCAGAGAGAAGAGAGAGCAGAAGGGCATCCAGAGAGAGGAGAGTGAAGAAGGGCATCCAGAGAGTGGAGAGGACAGAAGGGATCCAGAGAGAGACAGAGAACAGAAAGCCATCCAGAGAGAGGAGAAGACAGAAGGGCATCCATGGAGAGAAGAGGTCAGAAGGGCATCCAGAGAGAGGAGAGAACAGAAAGGCATCCAGAGAGAGGAGAATTCAGAAACATATCCACAGAGAGAAGGGAACAGAAGGGCATCCAGATAGCAGAGAAGACAGAAGGGCATTGGGAGATAGAAGAAGACAGAAGGGCATCCAGAGAGAGGAGGGGACAGAATGGCCTCCAGAGAGAAGAGAGAGCAGAACGGCATCCAGAGAGAGGAGAGGGCAGAAGGGCATCCACAGAAAAGAGTAAAGAAGGCAATACAGAGAGAGGAGAAAACAGATGGGCATCTAGATAGAGGAGCAAACAGAAGGGCATCTATAGAGAGAAGAGAAAAGAAGGGCATCGAAGAGACTAGAGAAGACAGAAGGACTTCCATCGAGAGGAGAGAACAGACGGGCATCCAGAAAGAGGAAAAAAGAGAAGGCATCTAGACCTAGAAGAGGACAGACAGACATACTGAGAGACGAGAGAACAGAAGGGCATCCAGGGAGAGGAGAAGACGGAACGGAATCCAGGGAGAGGAGAGAACAGAAGGACATCCAGAGAGTGGAGAAGACAGAAGGGAATCCCTAGAGAGGAGAGAACAGAAGGGCATTCGAAGAGAAGAGAAGACAGAAAGGCATCCAGAAAGAGGAGAGTGAAGAAGGGTATCCAGACTGAGGAGAGGACATAAGGGATCCAGAGAGAGGAGAGAACAGAAAGTGATCCAGAGAAAAGAAAAGACAGAATGGCATCTAGGGAGAGGAGAGATCAGAAGGGCATCCATGGAGAGGAAAGTTCAAAAGGGCATCTAGAGAGAGGAGAAGACAAAATCTCATCCACAGAGAGGAGAGTACTGAAGGGCATCCAGAGAGCTGAGAAGACAGAAGGGCATCCAGAGATAGGAGAGAACATAAGGGCATCCAGAGAGATGAGAGGACAGAAGTCCATGTAAAGAGGAGAGAACTAAAGGGCATCCAGAGAGAGGAGAGAAGAGAAGGGCATCCAGAGAGAGAAGACAGAAGGGCATGCAGAGAAGAGAGGACAGAAGGGCATCAAGAGAGCAGAGAAGACAGAAGGGCTTCCAGAGAGAGGAGAGAACAGAAGGGCATCTGGAAAGAGAAGAGAGATGGAATCTAGATCTAGAAGAGGACAGACAGTCATGCAGAGAGATGAGGGGACAGAAGGGCATCCAAGGAGAGAAGAGAACAGAAGGGTCTCCAGAGAGAGGAGAAGGCAGAAAGGAATCCAAGGAGATGAGAGAACAGAAGGGCAATCAGAGAGAGAAGAGGACACAAGGGCATCCAGAGAGAGGAGAGAACGGAAGGGCATTCAGAGAGAGGATAGAACAGAAGGGTATCCAGAGAGAGGAGAGGACAAACTGGCATCCAGAGAGACGAGAGAACAGAAGCACATTCAGAGAGATGAGAGAACAGGAGAGAATCCAAAAAGAGGAGAGAACAAAAGCCTATCCAGTGAGATCAGAAGACTGAAGGACATCCAGAGAGAGAAGAGGACAGAAGGGCATCCAGAGAGAGGAGAAGACAGAATGGCATCCAGTGAGACTAGAGAACAGTAGGGCATCTAGATAGAGGAGAAGACAGAAGGGTATCCAGAGTGAGGAGAAATTTGTCAGGCTTCTAGAGAGAGGAGAAAACAGAAGGGCATCGGGAGAGATGAGAGAAAAAAAGGGCATAGAGAGAGAGAGGAGAAGACAGAAGGACATTCAGAAAGAAGAGAGCACAGAAATGCATCCAGAGAGACAAGAGAATAGAAAGGCATCCAGAGAGAACAGAGGACAAAAGGGCATCTAAGAAGAGAAGTGAAGAGAAGGGCATCCAGAGAGAGGAGAAGACAAAAAGGGAATTTAGAGAGAGGAGAGAACTGAGGTCATCCAGAGAGAGGAGAAGACAGAAAGGAAGCTGTAGAGATGAGAGAACAGAAGGGCATAGATAGAGAGAATACAGAAGGGCATCCAGAGAGAGGAGAGGACAGAGGGCATCCAGAGAGAGGAGAAGACAGAAGGGCATTCAGAGAGAGGAGTTGGAAGAAGGGCATCCCGAGAGAGGAGAGAAAAAACGGCATCCAGAGAGAGGAGAAGACAGAAGGGTATCTGGAGAGAGGAGAGAACAGAAGGGCATCCAGAGAGAGGATAAGACTGAAGGACATTGGAGAGAGGAGAGAACAGAAGGGCATCCAGAGAGAGGAGAGAGCATAAGGGCATCTAGAAGGAAGAGAATACAGAAGGGCATCCAGAGAGAGGAGAGAACAGAAGTGCATCCAGAAAGAGGAGAAAACAGAAGGGCATCAAGAAATAGGAGAAAACAGAAGGGTATCCCTAGAGAGGAGAGGACAAAAGAGCATCCAGAGAGAGCAGAGTACAGAAAAGCATCCATAGAAATGAGAAGACAGAAGGGCATCCAGAGAGAGGAGAGGTCATAAGGACATACCGAGAGAAGAGAGAACAGAAGCACATCCAGAGAGATGAGAGAACATTAAAGAATCCAATAAGAGGAGAGTACAGAAGCCAATCCAGAGAGAGCAGAGGACTGAAGGGCATCCGGAGGAGAAGAAGAAAGAAGGTCATCCAGAGAGAGGAGAGGACAGAATGTCACCGAGTGAGAGGAGAGAACAGAAGGGTATCAAGAGAGAAGAGAAGATAGAAGGATATCTAGAGTAAGGAGAAAATTTTCGGGCATTCAGAGAGAGGAGAAGACAGAAGGGCATCGAGAGAGACCAGAGAATAGAAGGGAATAGGTAGAGAGGAGAGGAAAGAAGGGCATCCAGAGAGATGAGAAGACAAAAAGGGAATCCAGAGAGAGGAGAGAACAGAAGGGCATCCAGAGAGAGGAGAGTGAAGAAGGGTATTCAGAGAGAGGAGAGGACAGCAGGGATACAGAGTGAGGAGTGAATAGAAGGGCATCCAGAGAGAGGAGAAGTCAGAAGTGCATCCAGAGAGAGGAGAGAACAGAAGGGCATCCAGAAAGAGGAGAGAAGAGAAGGGCATCCAAGAGAAGACAAAAGAGAATCCATAGAGAGGAGAGGACAGAAGGGCATTCAGAGTGAAGAGAAGACAGAAGGGCATCCAGAAAGTGGAGAGTGAAGAAGGTAATCCAGACTGAGGAGAGCACATAAGGGATCCAGAGAGAGGAGAGAACAGAAAAGAATCCATAGAAATGAGAAGACAGAAGGGCATCCAGAGAGAGGAGAGGTCATAAGGACATACTGAGAGAAGAGAGAATAGAAGCACATCCAGAGAGATGAGAGAACATTAGAGAATCCAGTAAGAGGAGAGTAGAGAAGCCAATCCAGAGAGAGCAGAAAACTTAAGGCCATCCAGAGGAGAAGAAGACAGAAGGGCATCCAGAGAGAGGAGAGGCCAGAATGTCACCGAGTGAGAGGAGAGAACAGAAGGGTATCAAGAGAGAAGAGAAGATAGAAGGATATCTAGAGTGAGGAGAAAATTGTGGGGCATCCAGAGAGAGGAGAAAACAGAAGGGCATTGGGAGAGACCAGAAAATAGAAGGGAATAGGTAGAGAGGAGAGGAAAGAAGGGCATCCAGAGAGAGGAGAGCACAGAAGGGCATCCAGAGAGACAAGAGAACAGAAAGGCATCCGGAGAGAATAGAGGACAGAAGGGCATCTAGAGAGAGGAGAGTATAGAAGGGCATCCAGAGAGAGTAGAAGACAAAAAGGGAATCCAGAGAGAGGAGAGAACAGAAGGGCATCCAGAGAGAGGAGAGTGAAGAAGGGTATCCAGAGAGAGGAGAGGACAGAAGGGATCCAGAGAGAGGAGAGAATAGAAGGGCATCCAGAGTGAGGAGAAGACAGAAGTGCATCCAGAGAGAGGAGAGAACAGAAAGGCATCCAGAAAGAGGAGAGAAAAGAAGGGCATCCAGAAGAAGGAGAAGACAGAAGGGAATCCATAGAGAGGAGTGAACAGAAGGGCATTCGGAGTGAAGAGAAGACAGAATGGCATCCAGAAACAGGAGAGTGAAGAAGGTAATTTAGACTAAGGAGAGGACATAAGGGATCCAGATAGAGGAGAGAACAGAAATGGATCCAGAGAGAGGAAAAGACAGAAGGGCATATAGATAGAGGAGGGAACAGAAGGGATTCCAGAGAGAGGAGAGACCAGAAGGGCATCCATGGAGAGGAAAGTTCAGAAGGGCATATGCAGTGAGGATAAAAAAGAATCGCATCCACAGAGAGGAGAGTACTGAAAGGCATTCAGAGAGTGGAGAAGACAGAAGAGCATCCAGAGATAGTAGAGAACTAAATGGCATCCAGAGAGAGGAGAGAAGAGAAGGGCATCCAGAAAGAGAAGAAGACAGAAGGGCATGCAGAGAGAGGGGATGACAGAAGGGCATCAAGAGACAGTAGAGTACAGAAGGGCATCCAGAGGGAGGAGAGAACAGAAGGACATCGAGAAGGAGGAGAATACAGAAGGACACCCAGAGAGAGGAGAGGAAAGAAGGGCACCCATAAAGTGGAGAGAACAGAAAGGCATCCAGAGAGAGGAGAAAACAGAAGGGCTTCCAGAAAGAAAAGAGCACAGAAGCCCATCTGGAAAGAGGAGAAGAGAGTAGGCATCCAGATGGAGAAGAGGACAGATGGGCATCCTGAGAGAATAGAGGACAGAAGGGCATCCAGGATAGAAGAGAACACAAGTGCATTGAGAGAGGAGAGGACAGAAGGGCATCTAGATTGAGCAGAGAATAGAATTCCATGCAGAAGGAGGAGAAGACAGAAGGGCATTGGGAGATAGGAAAAGACAGAAGGGCATCCAGAGAGAGGAGAGGACAGAATGGCCTGCAGAGAGAAGAGAATGCAGAAGGGCATCCAGAGAGAGGAGAAAACCTTAGGGCATGAAGACAGAAGAGAGAACAGAGGCACATCTAGAGAGATGAGAGAACATCAGAAAATCCAGAAAGAAGAGAGAACAGAATCCCATCCAGAGAGAGTAGACGACTGAAGGACATCCAGAGAGAGAAGAGGACTGAAGGGCATGAGGAGAGAGAAGAAGACAGAATGACATATAGAGAGAGGAGAGGCCAGAATGTCATCCAGTGACAGGAGAGAACATAAGGGCATCTAGAGAGAACAGAATAAAGAAGGATATCCAGAGTGATGAGAAAATTCTCAGGCATCCAGAGATAGAAGACAGAAGGGCATCAGGAGAGACTAGGGAACAGATAGGTATAGGGAGAGAGGAGAAGACAGAAGGGCATCCAGAGAGAGGAGAGGACAGAAGGGCATCCAGAGAGAGGAGAGAACAAAAGGGCATCCAGAAAGAAGAGAGAGCAGAAGGGCATCCATAAAGAGGAGAAGACAGAATCGCATCCGGATAAAGGAGAAAACAGATGGGCATCTAGAGAGAGGAGAAGACAGAAGAAAACCTGGAGATCGAGAGAACAGAAGGGCATAGGGAGAGAGGAGAAGACAGAAAGGCATCCAGAGCGAGGAGAGTACAGAAGGGCATCTAGAGAAAGGAGAAAACAGAAGGGCATTCAGGGAGAGAAGAGAAGAGAAGAGAAGAGAAGAGAAGAGAAGAGAAGAGAAGAGAAGAGAAGAGAAGAGAAGAGAAGAGAAGAGAAGAGAAGAGAAGAGAAGGGCAACCAGCGAGAGGAGAGGACAGAAGGGTATCTAGAGAGAACACAGAACAGAAGGGCATCCAGAGAGAGGAGAAGACAGAAGGGAATCGAGAGAGAGGAGGGAACAGAAGGGAATCCATAGAGAGGAGTATACAGAAGGGCATCCAGAAAGAGGAGAGAACAGAAGGGCATCCAGAGAGAGAAGACAGAAGGGCATTCGGAGAGAGGAGAGGACAGAAGTTCATCCAGACGTAGGAGAAGACAGAAGGGCATCTAGAGAGAGGAGAGAACAAAGGGCATCCAGAGAGAGGAGAAGACATAAGGGCATCCAGAGAGAGGAGACAGAATTTTCTTCAGAGAGAAGAAAGTGCAGACGGGCATCCAGGGAGAGGAGAGGAGAAAAGGGCATTCACATAAAATAGTACAGAAGGCTATACAAAGAGAGGAGAAGACAGAAGTGCATCTAGATAGAGGAGAGAATAGAAGGGAATCCAGAAAGAGGAGAGAACATAATGGCATCCAGAGAAGGAGAAGACGAAGCGAATCCAGAGAGAGTAGAGAACAGAAGGGCATCCAGAGAGAGGAAAGTGAAGAAGGGCATCCAGAAAGAGGAGAGAACAGAAGGGCCTCCAGAGAAGGAGAAGACGAAGCGAATCCAGAGAGCATAGAGAACAGAAGGGCATCCAGAGAGAGGAGAGAACAGAAGGGCATGCAGAGAGAGGAGAGAACAAAAGGGCATCAAGAGAGAGGAGAGAACAGAAGGGCTTACAGAGAAAGGAGAAGACAGAAGAGCATCCAGAGAGTGGAGAGGACATAAGGACATCCCGAGAGAAGAAAGAACAGAAGCACATCTAGAGAGATGAGAGAACATTAGAGAATCCAGAAAGAGGAGAGGACAGAAGCCCATCCAGAGAGAGCAGAAGACAGATGGACATCCAGAGAAAGAAGAGGACTGAAGGGCATCAGGATAGAATAGAAGACAGAAGGGCATCCAGAGAGAGGAGAGTACACAATGGCATCCAGTGACAGGAGAGAACAGAATGGCAAAGAGAGAGAAGAGTAGAAAGAAGGATATCCAGAGTGAGGCGAAAATTGTCAGGCATCCAGAGAGAGGAGAAGACAGAAGGGCATCGGGAGAGACTAGGGAACAGAAGGGCATAGGGAGAGAGGAGAAGAAAGAAGGGCATCAAAAGAGAGGAGAGGACAGAAGGGCATCCAGAGGAAGGAGAGAGCAGAAGGGCATCCAGAGAGAGGAGAGAGCAGAAGTGCATCCAGAGAGAGGAGAAGACAATAGGAGATCGAGAGAGAGGAGAGAAGAGAAGGGCATCCATAAAGAGGAGAAGACAGAAGGGCATCTGGAGAGAGGAGAGAACAGATGGGCATCCAGAGAGAGGAGAAGACAGAAGGGAAGCTAAAGATCAAGCGAACAGAAGGGCATAAGGAGAGAGGAGAAGACAGAAGGGCATCCAGAGAGAGGAGAGAACAGAATGGCATCTGTAAATAGGAGACGAGAGGAGGCATCCAGATGGAGAAGAGGACCAATGGGTATCCTGAGAGAGAAGAGGACAGAAGTGAATTCAGGGAGAGAAGAGAACAGAAGGGTATCCAGTGAGAGGAGAGGACAAAAGGTTATATAGAGAGAGCAGAGAACAGAAGGGCATCAAGAGAGAGGAGAAGACAGAGGGAAACCAGAGAGAGGAGAGGACAGAAGGGCATCCAGAGAGAGGAGAAGACAGAAGGGCATCTGGAAAGAGGAGAGAACAGAAGGGCATCCATAGAGAGGAGAAGACAGAAGGGAAGTCGGTGACATGAGAGAACAGAAGGGCATAGGGAAAGAGGAGAAGACAGAAGGGCATCTAGATAGAGGAGAGAATTGAAGAGCATCCCTAAATAGGAGAGAACAGAAGGGCATCCAGAGAAGGAGAAGACAGAGCGAATCCAGACTGAGGAGAGAACAGAAGGGCATTTGGAGAGAGGAAAGAACAGAAGGGCATCAGGATTGAGGAGAAGACAAAAGGTCATCCAGAGAGACGAGAGAACAGAAATGCATCCAGAGAGAGAAGACAGAAGGGCATACAGAGAGAGGAGACAATAAAACAGCATCCAGAGAGAGGAGAAAACAGAAGGGAATTCAGAGAGAGGAGAGAACAGAAAGCCATCCAGCTAGAGGAAAAGACAGAAGGGCATCTAGAGAGAGGAGAGAACAGAAGGGCATCCACAGAGAGGAGAGATTAGAAGGGCATCCATGGAGATGGGAGTTCAGAAGGGCATCCAGAGAGAGGAGAAGTCAGAAATTCATCCAAAGAGAGGAGAGAAATGAAAGGCATCCAGAGAGCATCGAAGACAGAAGGGCATCCAGAGAAAGGAGAAGACAGAAGGGCATCCAGAGAGAGGAGAGGACATAAGAACATCCCAAGAGAAGAGAGAACAGAAGCACATCCAGAGAGATGAGAGAACATTATGGAATCCAGAAAGAAGAGAGAACAAAAGCACATCTACAGAGAGCAGAAGACTGAAAAACATCCGGTGAGAGAAGAGGACTGAAGGACATCCGGATAGAGAAGAAGATAGAAGGGCATCCAGAGAGAGGAGAGGACAGAATCTCATCCAGTAAGAGGAGAGAACAGAATGGCATCTAGAGAGAAGAGAAGACAGAAGGATATCCAGAGTAAGGAGAAAATTGTCAGGCATCCAGAGAGAGGAGAAGACAGAGGGGCATCCAAAATGAGGAGAGAAAAGAAGGGCATCCAGAGAGAGGAGAGTGCAGAAGGGCATCCAGAGAGAGGAGAAAACAGAAGTGCATCCAGAAGGAGGAGAAGACAGGAGAGAATTCCAAGAGAGGAGAGAACAGAAGGACATTTGGAGAGTGGAGAAGACAAAAGTGCATCCAGAGAGGAGAGGACAGAAAGGCATTCCGAAAGAGAAGAGAACAGAAGGGCATCCAGGAAGAGGAGAGAACAGAACGAAATCCAGAGAGAGGAGAGAGCATAAGGGCATCGAAAGAGAGGAGAAGTCAGAAGGGCATCCAGAGGGAGGAGAAAAAAGAAGGGCATCCGGAGAGAGGAGAGAACAGAAGGCCTTCCAGAGAGAGGAGAGAACAGAAGGGTATCCAGAAGGAGGAGAAGACAGAAGGTAATCCAGAGTGAGGAGAGATGTGAAGGTCATTCGGGGAGTGGAGAATACAGAAGGGCATCCTGAGAGGAGAGGACAGAAGAGCATCTGGAAAGAGAAGAGAACAGAAGGGCATCCAGAGAGAGGAGAGAACAAAAGGGCATCCTGAGAGTGTAGATAACATAAGGGTATTCATAGAAAGGAGAGTTCAAAGGGGCTTCCAGATAGAGAAGAGAACAGAAGGGCATCCAGAGAGGGGAGAAAACAGAAGGCTTCCAGAGAGAGGAGAGCACATAAGCGCATCTGGAAAGAGGAGAAGAGAGACGGTATCTAGGTGGCGAAGAGGACAAATGGGCATACAGAGAGAGGAGAAGACAGAACAGCATCCAGAGGGAGGAGGAGACAGAATTTCCTTCAGAAAGAAGACAGAGCAGAAGTGCATCCAGCTAAAGAAGATGAAAAAAAAGGCATTCACATAAAATAGTACAGAAGGCTATAGAAAGAGTGGAGAAGACAGAAGGGCATCTAGATAGAGGAGAGAATAGAAGGGCATCCAGAAAGAGGAGAGAACAGAAGGGCATCCAGAGAAGAAGAAGACAGAGTGAGTCCAGGGAGAGTAGAGAACAGAAGGGCATTTGGAGAGAGGAGAGAACAAAAGGGCATCGAGAGAAAAAAGAAGACAGAAGGTCATCCAGAGAGAGGAGAGAACAGAAATTCATCCAGAGAGAGGAGAAGACAGAAGGGCATCCAGAGAGAGGAGAGGATAAAACAGCATCCAGAGTTCGGAGAAGACAGAAGGGAATCCAGAGATAGGAGAGAACTGAAAGGCATCCAGAGAGCGGAGAAGACAGAAGGGCATCCAGAGAGAGGAGAGAACATAAGGGCATCCACAGAGATGAGAGGACAGAAGTTCTTGTAGAGAGGAGAGAACAAAAGGGCATCCAGAGCGAGGAGAGAATAGAAGGGCCTCCAAATAGAGATGAAGACAGAAGGGCATGCAGAGAGAGGAGAGGACAGAAGGGCATCAAGAGAGAGTAGAGTACAGAAGGGCATCCAGAGGGAGGAAAAAACAGAAGGGCATCCAGATCCAGGAGAATACATAAGGGCACCCAGAGAGGGGAGAGGACAGATAGGCATCCAGAGAGAGAAGAGAACAGAAGGGCATCCAGAGAGGGGAGAAAACAGAAGGGCTTCCAGAGAGAGGAGAGCACATAAGCGCATCTGGAAAGAGGAGAAGAGATATGGTATCTAGGTGGCGAAGAGGACAAATGGGCATACAGAGAGAGGAGAAGACAGAACGGCATCCAGAGGGAGTAGGAGACAGAATTTCCTTCAGAAAGAAGACAGAGCAGAAGGGCATCCAGCGAAAGAAGATGAAAAAAAGGCATTCACATAAAATAGTACAGAAGGCTATACAAAGAGTGGAGAAGACAGAAGGGCATCTAGATAGAGGAGAGAATAGAAGGGCATCCAGAAAGAGGAGAGAACAGAAGGGCATCCAGAGAAGAAGAAGACAGAGTGAGTTCAGGTAGAGTAGAGAACAGAAGAGCATTTGGAGAGAGGAGAGAACAAAAGGGCATCGGGAGAAAAAAGAAGACAGAAGGTCATCCAGAGAGAGGAGAGAACAGAAATTCATCCAGAGAGAGGAGAAGACAGAAGGGCATCCAGAGAGAGGAGAGGATAAAACAGCATCCAGAGTTCGGAGAAGACAGAAGGGAATCCAGAGATAGGAGAGAACAGAAAGCCATCCAGAGAGAGGAAAAGACAGAAGGGCATCTAAAGAGAAGAGAGAACAGAAGGGCATTCAGAGAGAGGAGAGATCAGAAGGGCATTCATGGAGAGGAGAGTTCAGAAGGGTCTCCAGAGAGAGGAGAAGTCAGAAATTCATCCAAAGAGAGGAGAGAACTGAAAGGCATCCAGAGAGCTGAGAAGACAGAAGGGCATCCAGAGAGAGGAGAGAACATAAGGGCATCCACAGAGATGAGAGGACAGAAGTTCTTGTAGAGAGGAGAGAACAAAAGGGCATCCAGAGCGAGGAGAGAATAGAAGGGCCTCCAAATAGAGATGAAGACAGAAGGGCATGCAGAGAGAGGAGAGGACAGAAGGGCATCAAGAGAGAGTAGAGTAGAGAAGGGCATCCAGAGGTAGCAGAAAACAGAAGGGCATCCAGATCCAGGAGAATACATAAGGGCACCCAGAGAGGGGAGCGGACAGATAGGCATCCAGAGAGAGAAGAGAACAGAAGGGCATCCAGAGAGGGGAGAAAACAGAAGGGCTTCCAGAGAGAGGAGAGCACATAAGCGCATCTGGAAAGAGGAGAAGAGATACGGTATCTAGGTGGCGAAGAGGACAAATGGGCATCCTGAGAGAGGAGAGGACTGAAGGGCATCAAGGAGGGAAGAGAACAGAAGGGCATCCAGAGAGATTAGAGGACAGAAGGGCATCTAGAGCGAGAAGAGAACAGAAGGGCATCCAGAAAGAGGAGAAGACAAAAGCGCATCAGGAGTTAGGAGAAGACAGAAGGGCATCCAGATATAGGAGAGGATAGAAGGGCATCCAGACGGAAGAGAGTGAAGAAGGGCATCCAGAGAAAGGAGAGGACAGAAGGGATTCAGAGAGAGGAGAGAACAGAAAGCCATCCAGAGTGAGGAGAAGACAGAAGGGCATATAGAGAGACAAGAGAACAGAAGGGCATCAAGAGTGAGGAAAGATCAAAACGGCTTCCATGGAGAGGAGAGTTCAGAAGCCCATCCTGAAATAGGAGAAGACAGAAGTGCATTGGGAGATAGGAGAAGACAGAATGGCATCCAGAGAGAAGAGAGGACAGAATGGCCTCTAGAGAGAAGAGAAGGCAGAAAGAATCCAGAGAGAGCAGAGGAAAGTAGAGCATCCAGAGAAAAGAGTACAGAAGGCCATACAGAGAGGAGAAAACAAAAGGGTATCCAGAAAGAGGTGAGAATAGAAGGGCATTCAGAGAGAAAAGAAGACAGAAGGGAATCTAGAGTGAGGAGAGAATTGTAGGGCATCCAGAGAGAGGAGAAGACAGATGGGCATCAGAAGAGAGGACTGAAGAGAAGGGCATCGGAAGAGAGGAGGAGACAGAATGGCATCCAGAGAGAGGAGACAACAGAAGGGCATCCAGAGAGAGGAGAAATTAAAAAGCAAATACAGAGAGTAGAGAGAAAAGAAGGGCATCCAGATAGAGGAGAATGCAGAAGAGCATCAAGAGAGAGGAGAGGACAGAAGGGCATCCAGAGAGAGGAGAGAACATAAGGGCATCCAGAGAGATGAGAGGACAGAAGGGCATCCAGAAAGAGGAGAAGCCAGAAGGGCATCCAGAGAGAGAGGAGAGAGCAGAGGGGATCCAGAGAGAGAAGAAAACCGAAGATAATCCTGAGAGAGGAGAGAACAGAAAGCCATTCAGAGAGAGGAGAAGACAGAAGGGCATCCATGGAGAGAAGAGGTCAGAAGGAATGAAGAGAGAGGAAAGAACAGAAGGGCATCAGGAGAGAGGAGAAGACAGAAATATATCCACAAAAAAAAGGGAACAGAAGGGCATCCAGAGAGCAGAGAAGACAGAAGGGCTTCAGGAGATAGAAGAAGACAGAAGGGCATCCAGAGAGAGGTGAGGACAGAATGGCCTCCAGAGAGAAGAGAGAGCAGAAGGGCATCCAGAGAGATGAGAGGGCAGAAGGGCATCCACAGAAAAGAGTAAAGAACGCCATACAGAGAGATGAGAAAACAAGGTTATCTAGATAGAAAAGTGAACAGAAGGGCATCTAGAGAGAGGAGAGAACAGAAGGGCATCTGGAAAGAGGAGAAATGAGAAATCATCTAGACCTAGAAGAGGACAGACAGGCATCCTGAGAGACGATCGGTCAGAAGGGCATCCAGGAAGAGAAGAGAACAGAAAAGCATCCAGAGAGAGGAGAAGGCAGAATGGAATCCAGAGAGAGGAGAGAACAGAAGGGCATCCAGAGAGAGAAGTGGACACAAGGGCAATCAGAGAGAGTATAGAAGAGAAGGGCATCCAGAGAAAGGAAAAGACAGAAGGGCATCCATAGAGAGGAGAGAACAGAAGAGGATCCAGAGAAGGGAGAGAGCAGAAGGGCATACAGAGAGAGTAGAAGACAGAAGGGCTTCCAGAGAGAGGAGAGAAAAGAAGGACATCAAGAGAGAGGATTGAGCAGAAGGGCATGCAGAGAGAGGAGAAAAGAGAAGGGCATCCGGAGAGACGATAGAACAGAAGTGCATCGAGAGAGGAGAATAGAGAAGTGCATGCCGAGAGAGGAGAGAAAAGAAAGGCATCCAGAAAGAGGAGAGAACAGAAGGGCATCCAGAAGGAGAAGAATGCAGAAGGGAATCCTCACAGAGGAGAGATCAGAAGGGTGTTTGGAGAGAGGAGAAGACAGAAGGGCATACAGATAGGAGAGGACAGAAGGGCATCCCAGAAGAGAAGAGAACAGAAGGGCATCCAGGGAGAGGAGAGAACAAAACGGAATCCAGCGAAAGGAGAGAGCAGAAGGGCATCCAAAAAGAGGAGAAGTCAGAAGGGCATCCAGAATGAGGAGAGAAAAGAAGGGCATCCAGAATGAGGAGAGAACAGGGGGGCATCCAGAGAGAGGAGAAAACAGAAGGTCATCCTGAGAGAGGAGAGAACCGAAGGGCATCAAGACAGAGGAGAGAGCAGAAATGCATCCAGAGAGAGGATAAAAAAGAAGGGCGTCCGGAGAGAGGAGAGAACAGATGGGAATCCAGAATTAGGAGAGAATAGAATGGAATCCAGAAGGAGGAGAAGACAGAAGGGAATCCAGAGATAGAGAAGAGACAAGAATACGGAGAGAGGAGAAGACAGAAGGTTATCCAGAGGGGAGAGGACAGAAGAACGTCCGGAAAGAGAAGAGAACAAAAGGGCATCCAGAAATAGGAGAGCACAGAAGGGCATCCAAAGAGAGAAGAGGACACAAGGGCATCCAGAGAGAGGAGAAAAGAGAAGGGGCTCCAGAGAGAAGAGAGCGCAGAAGGGCATCCAGAGAGAGGAGAGTGAAGAAGGACATCCAGAGATTGGAGAGGGCAGAAGGACATCCACAGAAAAGAGTAAAAAAGGCCATCCAGAGAGAGGAGAAAACAGAAGAAAATCCGGAGTGAGGAGAGAACAGAAGGGCATCCAGAGAGAGGAGACAGAAGAATGGCATCCACAGAGAGGAGAAGACAGAAGAAGCATCCGGAGAGAGGAGAGAACAGAAAAGCATCCAGAAAAATGAGAAGACAGTAGGGCATCCAGAGAGAGGAGAGAGCAGAAGGGCATCCATCGAAAGGATAGGACAGAAGGGAATCCAGAGAAAGAAGAGCACAGAAGAGCATCCAGAGAGATGAGAGAACAGAGAGGCATCCAGACAGAATAGAGGACAGAAGTGCATCTAGAGAGAGGAGAGAAGAGAAGGGCATGCAGCGAGAGGAGAAGACAAGATGGGAATTCAGAGAGAGGAGAGAACAGAAGGGCATCCAGATAAAGGAGAGGACAGAAGGGCATCCAAAAAGAGGTGAAAACAGAAGGGCATCCAGAGAGAGGAGAAGACAGAAGGGCATCCAGAGAGATGAGACGATAGAAGAGCCACCGGAGAGAGGAGAGATCAGAAGGGCATCCACAGAGAGGAGAAGACAGAAGGGCATGCAGATAGAGAAGAGGACAGAAGGGCATCCAGAGAGAGAAGAAGACAGAAAGGCGTCTGGAGAGAGGAGAGAACAAAGGGAATCCAGAGAGAGGAGAAGACAAAAGTTCATCCAGAGAGAGGAGAGAACAGAAGGGCATCCAGATAGAGGATAGAACAGAAGGGCATCCAGAGAGAGGAGAGAGCAGAAGGGCATCAAGTTAGAGGAGAAGACAAAAGGGCATCCGGAGAGAGGAGAGAACAGAAGGGCATCCAGAAAGTTGAGAGAGACATCCAAAGAGAGGAGAAAAAAGTAGAGCCTCCAGAGAGAGGAGAGAACAGAAGGGCATCCAGCGAGAGGAGACAGCAGAAGGGCATCCAGAGAGAGGAGATGACAGAAGGGCATCCACAGATAGGTGAGTGAAGAAAGGCATACAGAGAGAGGTGAGGACAGAAGGGATGCAGAGAGATGAGGGAACAGAAAGCCATCCAGAGAGAGCAGAAGACAGAAGAGCATCCATGGAGTGGAGAGGTCAGAAGTGCATCCAGAGAGAAGAGAGAACAGAAGGGCATCCAGAGATAGTAGAAGACAGAAACACTTCCACAAAGAGGGGAGAACAGAAGGGCATCCAGAGAGCAGAGAATACAGAAGGTCATCCAGGGAGAGTAGAGAATAGAACGGTATCCAGAGAGCGGAGAAAACAGAAGAACATCCATAGAGAGGAGAGAACATAAGGGCATCCAGAGAGAATAGAGGACAGAAGGGCATGTAGAGAGAGCAGAAAACAGAAGGGTATCCAGAAAGAGGAGAAGACAGAAGGGCATTGGAAGATAGAAGAAGACAGAAGGGCTTCCAGAGAGAGGAGAGGACAGAATGGCCTCTAGAGAGAAGAGAGAAAACAAGGTCATCCAGCAAGAGGAGATGGTAGAAGGGCATCCACAGAAAACAGTAAAGGCCATAAAGAGAAAGGAGAAGACAGAAAGGCCTCTAGATAGAGTAGAGAACAAAAGGTATATATAGAGAGGAGAGAACAGAAGGGCATCAAGAGAAGAAGAAGAGAGAGCAAATCCAGAGAGAGAAGAGAGCAGAAGGGCATTCAGAGAGAGGAGAGATGAGAATGGCATTGGGAGAGAGGAGAAGACAGAAGTTCATCCAGAGAGAGGAGAGAACAGAAGTGCGCCCAGAGAGAGGAAAAGACAGAAGGTCATCCAGATAGAGAAGAGGATAAAATGGCAACCATAGAGAGGAGAGGACAGAAGGGCATTCAGAGAGAGGAGAGTGAAGAAGGGCATCCCGAGAGAGGATTGAAAAAAAAAGCCTTCCAAAGAAATGATAGAACAGAAGAGAATCCAGAAAAAGGAGAGTAAAGAAGGGCATCCAGAGAGAGGAGAGGACAGAAGGACATCCACTGAGAGGAGAGAACAGAAGGGAATCATGAGAGAGGAGAAGACAGAAGGAAATCTAGAGTGAGGAGAGAATTTTAGGGCATTAAGAGAGAGGAGAATACAGAAGGTTGTCCACAGAGAGGAGATTACAGAAGAGTATCCAGATAGAGGAGAAGACAAAAAGAAAATCCAGAGAGAGGAGACAAAAGAAGGGCGTCCAAAGAGAGGAGAAGACAGAAGGGCACCCAGAGAGAGGAGAAGACAGAAGGGCATCCGGAAAGAGGAGAAGACAAAAGGGCATTCAGAAAGAGGAGAGAGCAAAAAGGCATCCAGAGAGAGGAGAAGACAGTAGGGCATCCGGAGAGAGGAGAGAACAGAAGGGCATCCAGTGAGAGGAGAGGATAGAATGGCATTCAGAGAGAGGAGAAGACAGAAGGGCATCCGGAAAGAGGAGAAAAGACAAGGCATCCAAAAAGAGGAGAGAACAGAAGGGCATCAAGAGAGGAGAAGACAGAAGGGAATTCAGAGAGAGGAGAGAACCGAAGGGTATCCAGAGAGTGGAGAAAAAAGAAAGGCTTCAAGAGAGAGGAATGAACAGAAAGGTATCCAGAAAGAAGAGAAGAGAGAAGACATCCATGTTGAGAATAGGACCGAAAGGCATCCTGAGAGAAGAGAGGACAGAAGGCATTCAGGGAGTGAAGGGAACAGAAGGGCATCCAGAGAGAAGAGCAAAAAAGGGCATCCACATAAAATAGTACAGAATTCCATACAGAGAAAGGAGAAGACAGAAGGGCACCCAGTAAAAGGAGAGAACAGAAAGGCATCCAGAGAAGATGAAGACAGAAGTGAATCCAGAGAGAGGAGAGAACAAAAAGGCATTCAGAGAGAGGAGAGAACAGAAGGCGACTGGGAGAGAGGAGAAGACAGAAGGTCATCCAGAGAGAGGAGATGACAGAAGGGCATCCATAGAGAGGAAAAGAAATATAGGGAATGCAGTGAGAGGAGAGAACAGAAGTGCATCCTGAGAGAGGAGACGACAGAAGGGTATGAGGACAGAGGAGAGAACAGAAGGGCATCGAGAATGAGGAGAAGACAGAAGGGCATCAAGAGAGAGGAGAAGACAGAAGGCAATCCAGAGACAGGGGAGGAAAGGGCTTCCAGAGAGAGGAGGGCAAAGAAGGGCATCCACATAAAATAGTACAGAATGCCATACAGAGAGAGGAGAAGACAGAAGGGCATCTAGATAGAGGAGAGTACAGTAGGGCATCCAGAAAAAGGAGAGAACAGAAGGGCATCCAGAGAAGGAGAAGACAGAAGTGAATCCAGAGAGAGGAGAGAACAAAAAGGCATTCAGAGAGAGGAGAGAACAGAAGGGGATTGGGAGAGAGGAGAAGACAGAAGGTCATCCAGAGAAAGGAGATGACAGAAGGGCATCCAGAGAGAGGAAAAGAAAAGTAAGGAATGCAGTGAGATGAGAGAACAGAAGTGCATCCTGAGAGAGGAGACGACAGAAGGCTATGAGGAGAGAGGAGATAACAGAAGGGCATCCAAAACGACGAGAGAACAGAAGGGCATCAAGAGAGAGGAGAAGACAGAAGGCAATCCACAGAGAGGAGAGGAAAGAAGGACATCCCGAGAGAAGAGAGAACATAAGTACATCCAGAGAGAAGAGTGAACAGGAGAGAATTCAGAAAGAGGAGAGAACACAAGCCCATCCAGAGAAAGCAGAAAACTAAGGGACATCCAGAGAGAGAAGAGGACTGAAGGGCAACCAGAGAGAAGAAGACCAACGGGCATCCAGAGAGAGGAGAAAACAGAATGAAATCCAGTTGGAGGAGAAAACAGAAGGGCATCCAATGTTAGGGGAGAACAGAAGGGGATCCAGAGAGAGGAGAGAACAGAAGAGAATGCAGAGAGAGGAGTGAACAGAAGGGCATTTAGAAAGAGGAGAAGACAGAAGGGAACCCGGAGAGAGGAGAGGACAGAAGGGCATCCAGAGAGAGGAGAGTGAGAAGGACATCCAGAGAGAGGAGAAGACAGAAGGGAATCCAGATAGGAGAGGACAGAAGGGCATCCGGAAAGAGAAGAGAACAGAAGGGCATCCAGAGAGAGGACAGAACAGAAGGGCATCCAGAGAGAAGAGGACACAATGGCATCCAGAGGGATAAGAGAACAGAAGGTCATACAAATAGAGGAGAGGACAGAAGGTCATCAAGAGAGAGAAAAAGACAGAAAGGCATCTGGAGAAAGGCGAGAACAGAAGGGCATCCAGAGGCAGGAGAAGACAGAAGTTCATCCAGAGAGAGGAGAGAACAGAAGGGCATCCAGAAAGAGGAGAGAGCAGAAGGCATCCAGAGAGAGAAGACAGAAGGGCATCCAGAGAGAGGAGAGAACAGAAGGGCATCCAGAGAGAGGAGAATACAGAAGGACATCCAGAGAGAGGATAAAACAGAAGAGCGTCCAGAGAGGATAGATCAGAAGGGCATCTGTAAATAGGAGAAGAGAGGAGTCATCCAGATGTAGAAAAGGACCGACGGGCATCCTGAGAGAGGAGAGGACAGAATGGCATTCAGGGAGAGAAGAGAACAGAAGAGCATCCAGAGAGAGAAGAGGACAGAAGGGTATCTAGAGAGAGCAGAGAACAGAAGGGCATCCAGAAAGGGGAGAAGACAGAATTGCATCAAGACATAGCAGAAGACAGAAGAGCATCCATAGAGAGGAGACATAATTTCTTCCAGAGAGAAGACAGAGCAGAAGGGCATGCAGAGAGAGGAGAGGAAAGAAGGGCATCCTCATAAAAGAGTATAGACGGCCATACAGAGAGAGGAGGAGACATAAATTCATCTAGATAGAGGAAAGAACAGAGGGCATCCAGAAAGAGGAGAGAACAGAAGGGTATTCAGAGAAGGAGTAGACAGAGCAAATCCAGAGCAAGAAGAGGATAAAATGGTGGGCAGATAGAGGAGAAGACAGAAGGGAATCCAGAGAGAGGAGAGAACAGAAGGGCATCCAGAGGGA